>NC_044990.1:34663360-34863495 GCF_008728515.1 Papio anubis
GGAACGCTCAGTCCTAACCAAACCAATTAGAAAAATGTCTAAGAAAACATCCTGGGTGCACGGGGCCACAGGCATCAAAAAATACCCCTGGACAACCCAGAGGACTGTAGACTTAGGAACAGGAAAAGTCTCCCATTCCTTCCTAGTCATCCCAGAGAGCCCCTGCCCTCTACTAGGGAGGGACTTGCTGACAAAAATGGGGGCCCAAATCCACTTTGAGCCAGAAGGGCCCAAGATAACTGATTCCCAAAACAGGCCAATATCTATCCTGACTGTCACCTTAGAAGATGAGTACAGACTCCATCAAGAGCAAAAGCCCCCCGATCAGGAAATTGACTCTTGGCTCCAGCGTTTCCCTGAAGCATGGGCAGAAACTGGGGTCTTAGGGCTAGCTAAACATCGACCTGCCATATTTGTGGAAGTTAAGCCAGGGACGGACCCGGTCCGGGTTCGGCAATATCCTATGCCCCTGGAGGCAAGAAAAGGAATTACACCCCATATCCGCTGACTCCTAGACCAGGGAGTCCTACGGGCTTGCCACTCATCCTGGAATACTCCACTGTTACCTGTTCATAAACCCAACAGTACGGACTACAGGCCAGTGCAGGATTTAAGAGAAGTTAATAAAAGGGTCATGGACATACATCCCACTGTGCCCAATCCATACACCCTTCTGAGTGCCTTACATCCCGAAAAACAGTGGTATACCGTTCTTGATCTAAAAGATTCTTTCTTCAGCCTTCCTCTGGCTCCCAAAAGTCAAGAACTCTTTGCATTTCAATGGACGGATCCTGAGAGGGGCATCAATGGTCAGCTAACATGGACCAGGCTGCCACAAGGGTTCAAGAACTTGCCAACCCTGTTCGACGAAGCCCTTCATGAGGATCTGGGTGAGTACAGGCGGCAACACCCTGAAATAACTCCTTTGCAATATGTTGATGATCTCTTAATAGCGGCCAGGTCCCCGGAAACTTGTGTTCAAGGGACTGAGGACCTCCTAAAGACTCTGGGGGAGCTAGGCTACCGAGCCTCAGCAACAAAGGCTCAGATCTGCAAGTCGGAGGTAACTTATCTGGGGTACCTATTAAAAGGGGGGCAACGCTGGCTAACCAAAGCCCGAAAGGAAACAGTCCTACGCATCCCTAGACCCCAGTCGACACGGCAAGTGAGAGAATTCCTGGGGTCGGCAGGGTTCTGTAGGTTATGGATACCTGGATTTGCTGAGTTAGCCAAGCCCCTATACCAGGCAACAAAGGAACGGCAGCCCTTCAATTGGACGGAAGAGGCTGAGCTGGCCTTTCAACAAATCAAAACTGCCTTGTTATCAGCCCCCGCGCTGGGGCTCCCTGATGTCTCCAAGCCCTTCCACCTATACGTGGATAAAAGTAAGGGTGTTGCAAAAGCCGTATTAACACAGTACCTAGGCCCCTGGCAGAGGCCAGTTGCCTATTTGTCAAAAAAATTAGATTCAGTGGCTGCTGGCTGGCCACCCTGCCTCCGGATAATCGCGGCGACCGCCCTAATGGTCCGAGACGCTGATAAACTTATCATGGGGCAAGAGTTGCACGTTATAACCCCGCATGCCATTGAAGGCGTCCTCCGGCAGCCGCCGGACTGATGGATGAGTAACGCCCGGCTCACCCACTATCAAGGACAGCTGTTAAACCCCCTCAGAATAACTTTTCTGCCCCCAACCTCTTTAAACCCTGCTTCACTGCTGCCAAATCCAGACTTGGACGCCCCGTCCCATGAGTGCACTGAGATACTGGCTCAGGTGCATGGGGTGCGGGAGGACCTGCAAGATCGTCCGCTCCCCGACACAGAACTCATCTGGTTCACTGATGGCAGCAGCTACGTCCACCAAGGCCAGCGGTATGCAGGAGCGGCTGTAACGTCAGAAACTGAGGTAATCTGGGCGGAACCCTTGCCTCCAGGGACATCGGCCCAAAGAGCCGAACTGATAGCACTCACACAGGCCCTCACCCTAGGGGCAAAGAAAAAACTAACAGTATACACGGATAGCCGCTATGCTTTCGCTACTGCGCACATACATGGGGCCATCTACAGAGAGAGGGGACTATTAACAGCTGAAGGCAAAGAAATAAAAAAACAAGCAAGAGATCCTAGCTCTATTAACTGCTTTGTGGAAACCAAAGAAATTGGCTATCGTACATTGCCCTGGGCATCAGAAACCAACTACGCCAATTGCTCGAGGCAACTTCTTAGCCGACCAAACCGCAAAGAGCATAGCAAAAGCTCCCAGTCAGCTCCTCGCGCTCCAGCTCCCTGATCCTGGCCCGTGAAATTTGCCATGTTTTCCCGACTATACTGAACAGGATCGCGAATGGATGGACACGCTTCCCCTAAAACAGGTTCAAAATGGGTGGTGGACTGATGTAAATGACCAAACCATCCTACCAGAAAAATTAGGACGGCAGGTGTTGGAACATATCCACCGGACAACCCACCTGGGTGCCCGGCGAATGATAGACTTAATCAGGCACACCAAGTTCAGAATCAGGCGCATAGCTGAACTGGCCAGCGATGTCACAACAAATTGCAAAGCCTGCCAACTGAACGACGCTTGCCCCCAAACCCAGACCGCCACAGGAATTAGGTGTAGAGGAACTAGGCCTGGTATCTATTGGGAAATAGACTTTACTGAGATAAAGCCTGGAAAATATGGGTATCAGTACTTACTTGTCTTTGTAGATACTTTTTCAGGATGGACAGAAGTGTTCCCAACTAAGAGAGAAACTGCTCAGGTTGTAGCAAAGAAAATTTTGGAAGAAATCCTCCCCAGGTATGGCTTTCCCGTCCAAATAGGGTCAGACAATGGACCAGCCTTCGTTGCTAAGGTAAGTCAGGATTTGGCTTCCATTCTTGGGGCAAATTGGAAATTACATTGTGCTTATAGGCCCCAAAGCTCAGGACAGGTAGAAAGGATGAATCGGACTCTAAAGGAGACCTTAACTAAATTGACCATAGAGACTGGCGCTAATTGGGTAGTACTTCTCCCCTACGCTCTGTTCCAGGCCCGAAATACCCCTTACAGACTGGGCCTCACACCATATGAAATCATGTATGGCAGACCCCCACCCCTGGTCCCCAGTCTAAAAGATGACTTACTCAAACCTGAAACTGAAAATGTCTCTGAGCTCTTGTTCTCCTTACAAGCCTTACAGAAAATTCACCAGGAAATTTGGCCCAGACTACGAGAACTTTACGAAGCAGGACCTCCGCCAACGCCCCATCCGTTCCAGCCGGGAGACTGGGTCCTAGTCAAGTGCCACCAGCAAGAAACTCTTCAACCCAGGTGGAAAGGACCACTGAAAGTACTCCTGACTACTCCCACCTCTCTCAAGGTAGAAGGCATCGCTTCGTGGATCCACTACACACACGTCAAACCAGTGGACCCAACATCCGACCTTCTCGGGCCGTCTGGAGCACCGGTTACACGGACTGTAGACAAAGCTAAGAACAATCCCTTAAAGCTAACCCTGCGCCGTCATCCCCATAGCCGTAACCATGTCTAGCTTACCTATGCTTTTATGCCTTATGCATCTGACTCTCCTCACTGCTGCGCCGTCTAATCCCTATGTCTGGAGGTTCTGGCTCTATGAGAACAAAACTCACCCCGGGGAAACCCCCCAGGCAGGTAAACTGCTAGCTAGTGCAGACTGCCCCCCCTCCGGGTGCAATACTCCAATTTACCTCAATTTCACTAATTTCCAGATTGCCCAACCGGGGATACCCATGATCTGTTTTGAATATGATCAGACTGAATATAATTGTAAAAATTATTGGTGGCACCAGAGTGCAGGCTGTCCATACAATTATTGTAAAATGCACTCAGCCAGGGTGTGGGACGAATACCCGAGAAAGTCTAACCTCCTCAGGACTCGCTACCCGACAGGGACTCCCAACATATACACTTGGATAATAACAGATCCAGAGCACTCCCGGTGGACATCGCCCCAACATGGGGCAGCCTACTACGATGCCAGTAGTAGCTGGCCTAGTAGCCACCTGTATCTGTGGCGGAGTCTAGTCCAGATTCAACCCTTAATCCATACACAAATCCACAGACAAGAAACCAAGCTATCACAAGACTTGCAGCCCTTCTCCTGGCTAACCCTATTACAGGAAGGGCTAGCATTCGCCAACCTCACCGGTTTAGGCGACCTGTCCTCTTGCTTTATGTGTACAACCCTAGGAAGACCACCATTAACCGCTGTTCCCCTATCCTCTCCTCCCACAAACTATACAGATTTTAATTCATCAACAGTCACAATACCCGATGTGGCCCTGTACCGTGACCCATACCAAGAGAAATATCCCTACTGTTATTCGGCATTTAGCAACAGCCTCTGCAACCAATCGGCTACATACCCAAATAGCCCCATATATGCTCCCCCTGGTGTGTTCTTCTGGTGCAATATGACTCTGTTAAAAACTCTGTCCAAAAGCATCTCTGACGGACAGTTATGTATCCCTGTTACACTAGTCCCCCAACTAACCCTGCTAACCCCGGCAGAGTTCATAGGCTGGGCAGGGACTGCCCCAACTGAAACTGCGCGACATAGACGAGCAGTTTTTCTACCACTAATTGCCGGAATATCCTTAACCATCTCTGTCGTCGCAGCGGGGTTAGCAGGAGGGGCCCTGCAACACTCCATGATAGAAAACGACAAGCTGTTACAGCAATTCTCTGTTGCTATGGAAGACTCCGCCTATTCCCTAGCCTCCCTTCAGCGGCAGCTCACCTCCCTAGCACAGGTCACTCTTCAAAACCGCAGAGCCTTAGACTTACTCACGGCTGAGAAAGGAGGTACCTGTATGTTCCCCAAAGAAGAATGCTGTTTCTATATAAATGAGTCAGGGTTAGTTGAGGAAAGAGTCCAACGCCTACATAAACTAAGCTTAGAAATGAAAAAGCAACAATTCACTACAGCAGCTAACAATTGGTGGAACTCTTCAATGTTTTCCCTTCTGGCACCCCTTTTAGGCCCCCTAATGTCTTTACTGCTTCTATTTACTATAGGCCCCTGTGTGGTAAATAAAATTTTACAATTTGTCAGAGAAAGATTTGATACCATCCAACTAATGGTCCTCCGTAGCCATCACCAGCCTCTCCTGCACCCAGAAGGTGAGACTACATTGTAAGACTCTGGAAATCCAAGATTGGACGTCCAGTTACTTATGAGAGGGGGAAATGAAAGGACACAAAGACACAAAAATGCGTACTCGCTCCCCCGCTACACCCTATTGCTAAACCCTTTGTTCTGCTCTTATCTCTGCACATACCAGAAATTTCGTAAGTTCTGCTGAGTACCTGTTTTTCTTTCTGAGGCCGGGTCTAAAGACGTGTTTAAGTAAGATAAGGCGGGTCACAAGGCGTGTTTAAGTAAGATGCACTCATGCTGCATAAACCGGTTGTACAACCCTGGCCTTAATATAATTATGCCTTTGTGTAAAACTGCTCTCCCGCCTCAAGGGTTGAACCCGAAATATCAGAAATGGTGGGGCCATCATGATTTAGCCAAGTAGCCTTGTTCAAACACTAGCCAATCATACATCTGATTTGTATAATAATTCTATACCCACTTTGAACTATATAACACTGTTCCAGAGCTCAGTGGGAATACCATACCGTCTGGATTTTAGCGGCGGGTGAAGTTCAAGGGTTTCAAACCTATAATAGATCCTTGCTGTAGCACGACTCTGGACTCTGGTGGTCTTCTTGGAATAGCGGTCTGGAGCATAGCCATATTCCCTCCGTAAGATGTTGAGGATTTAATAAGTTGTAAATATGCAAAATACTAGCATGTTAGGCACTTAACCAAAATGCTCTAGTCTCTTTTCCCTATGCAGACAGGATCTGCTTTCCCTGTAATGCACCACGTTATCCATGAAACAGAATTTAGAATGCCTACTGTGCACAGCTCACGAGAAATAAAAGTCCATAGAATGGTGCAATCATTGGGGACCACGTCCCACCAGCACCCTCCTTGTACCATCTTATTAAGCAGAAACTTACAAATAGATGCATTTTTCTATTAGCTCAAACCCACACTGCCTACCTATTTGTCACACATAAGCACACTTGATGAACAAGTGCTGGGAATGAGTATGGAAAGTGATGAGATCTCCTTGGGTAGGTGGGCAAGGGCAGACTTCAGGAGACCAAAGTGCATGGAGGACAGAAGGGTGGGAAGGTACAAACAGCCCTCCCTCCCTCAGACCTCCAGACTGAGAGATGAGAGCAGGAGCTAAGTAGGACTTCGGAACTCAGCCATGCCTGAGGGAGAAGAAGTAAATGTAAAACAATAAAAAGGAAACTTTGAGAGAGAAAACCAAGGCTAAGTACTGGCAGCACTGTTCACTGGCTGATCAGCCTTAGGCACATCTGTGAGCCCCGCGCCACTCCTGTAAAGTAGGGGTTGGATTGTCCAGCAGCAAATAAGAGTTTTGCATCAAAATTCCACAGGTAATGTAATATTAGGCACAGTTTAAACTACAACATTGTGCCATTGGGAGGAGTCTTTTGTAATCTTTTAGTCTGTTTTTAATCTTCAAGCCTCTAGGTCACCTGCCAACCCACTTTGCCAAGATTTCCTTAAGACACTGTCTCAAATGCTTCACCTAAATCCAAAATTCTAGGAGGTTTTGGTAAGAAGATTGGCAACCAGAGAATCCTCCAGTGCTTGTCCCGGAGAGTCTTATCTTAAACCACCCTTGCTCTTCCTACAAAATGTTGACCATGGAAGGACAGAAGGGGAAAGGAATACAGTCCATTATTCAGTATCCAGGGAGGATTGGTTCCAGAAACCACCCACAGTGTGCAGAATCTGATGTTCAAACCCCTTATGTCAAATGGCACAATGTTGCATAGAGATCTATGCACATCCTCCTGTATACTTTAAATCATCTGTAGATAATTTATCGCTGGTAAAGTGTAAATGTTATGTAAATGGTTGTAATTCACTACTAGTTGTTTATTTATGTTTATTGTTATATTGTTTTTAATTTTTTTTTCAAATATTTTTTATTTGTTGTTGGTTGACTCATGGATGAGAAACCCACATGTACATGGAGGGATGACTGTAATTAATAAAGGTACACAATTATCATTCTCTTTATCATAAGTTATCACTTCAAATGTATTATCAAATTATTATTATCATTCTCTTTACCATAAAAAGCTGATCTTTTGTGTATTTTAATTTGGATGTGGGATCTTGACAGGTGGGGTCATGCATAAATGAAATTGTATTTGAAATCCACATGTTGCATGCAGAAACTTGGACCCATGCCCAGGGAAATTCTTTCATGTGCTGCCATCCAAGAGGAGGTCTCACTTGAAAATAACAACTGATATTCCTTCACCATCCAAGTGTAAACAGAATACAGTCAGAACTTGCTGTGTGCATCTCTGGTGGGCATTAGCCCATGTTGAATAATTCATCACGGCTGGTGGTCACAGTGTTAGAAAAAATTATTATTTTCTATCCTCAAACCCTCAAAATAAGACTATTGATTTCATAAATGAAATCGATAACTATCTTGATGTACACTTCACAAACTTTTTCTGATTCTCATAATGCCACCACAAAGTATTAGGTATTATTGTACCCATTTACAGTGAGAATGGTGGTAGGAGTTGTCTTGAAGCAACTTTTGGGTATCCAGTAGTGGCAGAACAAAGGAATGGGCTAGAAAGAGGGAGGGGTTTTAGGTAGGTCAATGAAATGATGCATGTGTACAACTTCCAGTCAGGAAATGCAAAGGGAGTTAAACAGATTGATTGTGGGAGAAAATTCCTGAAATTGCATACAAAAATAAATTTGCTTGGCTCATCTTCTTTTTGCCAGTGTTCTCTGATCTCATTACAAGGCTGTTGAAATGATTGATGACATATCATCTAAAATGTTTCTTGTCTCTATTGGGACTATGTTGTTAAATCCTCATATTTTCTTTGCTCCTAAAGTGTAGTGTAACAGCATTCTGTCCTGTATCATTCTGTCACACCATCAAGCTCAGTTTTGACTCTTGTGGCCTTAAGATGGGAATTCGAGATCTTCCATCAATGGCTGCTGATAGAGGTGATCTCTGAGCCCCACAAATTATCTCTCAAATCTCTCTGATATAAGGTTCTTTGTTTGCCTGGGGTGTTGGTTGCTACATGGTCCAAGGAACCATGATTTATGTTGAGGGACATGGGCCATCCAGAAGAGTTCTAGTTGTCAAAGAAAACTGCTGATTGCCATGTCACTGCAGTCTTATGATTTTAATTAAAGATCATCCGCTGTGAATGGCGGAGTGGCATTTGATGCAGTAAGATATCTTAATGCAAAAGAGTTGGGTGGGCACGGTTTGTGTGCCGTCATTTGACACGGTATGGTAGGAGGAATTATCACTCCATCATCCAAGAGAGGAAAGATAACTAGAAAAACTGCATTTGGACCCTTCCTGAACCTGCCCTATCTGACACTACTTCTTAAAACAAATTATGTTTTGTCATTTCTCCATAATAGACTGCAATCATGAATAACAAACACTACTCCAAAATTCTGAACTTTGGTAATTCTCAAAACTAGAAGGTGGTTTAGAGAGAACCCACTGAGACTTGCAAATAGTGTAAAAGCAAATCTCATAAAGTAGAGATTAGTTTTATGGGGTGCTATGCTACGCAATCTTTTCCGGTTTGGCTATCAATTGGCTTTCAAAATACTCATCAATGGGAATTTTAATCATTCCATTTATCAAACCTATCCGATGTACTTTGTTGATGGCAGTAAAATATTTTCAGAGGCTTAATAGTTTTGGTTGTGTTCCTGCCAAATTTCACTTCCGGGGTGCATCTCCCCGGTGTTGGAATAGGAGCGTGGAGAGTGAATGAATCAGAGACCGGGTGCTTTTTCTCACGACGGTGAATGAGTTCCAAGAAAAGATCTAGTTGTTTTAAAATGTGTGGTGCATGTCATTTTATATATTCTTTTCCTCCCAGCTCCGGCAGTATGCGTGCCTCCTTTTCTTTGCGTACTTTCGGTATTACCGTTAGGCAGCTACAACCGTAAGCTGTACCAAACTGTGGAATCGCGAATCGAGATTCAAAAGCTCACCTGGCTCTATTCCTGTAGCCAAACAAACTAATATGAAAATTAATTTACCAGGTGTAAGGCATTGCTCACATCCAGAAATGTGGAAGCAGCACACACAGGAACTGAGCATGGGAAAAGGACTACAGAAGTGTGTGGGGCTCAGAATAAGACAAGATGAGGGACCGTTTTGGAACTTCCTGGGAAGACTTACATTGAAATTTTATGATCAAAATGTTGATAGTGATATAGTTGAAATAGAGTTCAGGCTAGTCTCAGATAGGAGATGAGGCACATGGCAACTTCAAACAAAGGTCACATTTGTTATGCATTGGCATGGAAACTTGGACACATTGTGCACACCACCCTCACCCATAAATCTGTGAACCTTTGGCAGACTTGGGGAGTGATGATTCCGGGGTATCTTGGTGGAAGAATTTTAAGCCTGAAAAAATTCAAGATGTGGGCTTGGCTGGCCTACCAGAGAGAACCACTGACTATTATATTCAAAAAGCCAGCAAAAGGAAATGGCCAACAACTGGAACCTTGCATTTCCAAAAGGGAGTAGAGTGTAAATGTTTGCAAATTTTGCAAAAGCCCAGCTCATGTGGTAGAAAAAGAAAAAAGAAAAACCTTCTAAGGGAGGAATTCAAGGTGGTTGCAGAGAAATATGCATGAGGTAAAGAGAGCTAAAACGTGGTGATAACTGAGACAATTAAAAGAAATGCTGTAAAGAAAGCATTTCCAGAAACCTTTGCAGCGTACCTCCCCATCCCTGGGTCAAAGGCCTGAGAGAAGAGGAGAAAAATGGAGTCCCAAGGAGCTCTGCTGCAGCATCAGGACACTACTTCTTGATTCCAGCAGCTCAAGCTCACTGCATGTGCAAACTGAAATGCATCTCTCAGACCACTGCTGCAGAGGTTCAGGCTGTAAGCCTTGTGGCTTCCACATGGGTTTAAGCCTTAAGAGTGCAGAGTGTAGAGTTGAGGTCAGGAGCATGCCCAGGAATTTCAGAGGAGGGAGGAGTAATAAGTGTCTGGAAGTCACAAGTAGAGATCTCTTCTAGGCAGAGCCTCACAGAGAAACTCTACTAAAAAAAAGGCAGTACAAGAGAGGGAAAATGTGAGGTTGAGTCCCCCACACAGGGTCCCCCACCTAGAAGGGAAAACTACCTAAAAGGCTTGTCCAGAAAGCCACCCATCCTCTAGACTAGAATGATGAATGTAGCCTTATCCCACCTGGAAAAGCCTGAGTACCCCAATGCTGCCAGTCCATGAGGGGCGGCCATGAGAGGTTGTAGCATAGCAGGGAGCCACAGGGGATTGAGATGCCCGGGTCTTGTAGGCCATCACGCCAGATCAGTGTGAGCAGATGGCGGACATGTAGAGTCAAAGGAGATTGTTTTGGAACTTTAGAATAAATGACTGCCCTTCTGGAGTTTTTGGACTTAATCACCAAGTCTGTAGCCCCTTTATTTTAGTCAAAATATCCTTTGGGAAAAAAGGAAAAAGTACCAAATACCTACCACAATTGTATGTTGGAAATATGCTTTTACTTTTTTGGTTTTAAGAGCTCTACATAGGTGGGGACCTGCCTTCATCTGTAGATAAGGACTTTGGACTATGGACTTTGAGTTAACTTGCTGAAATAGGGTTAACAGAATTTGGGAGACCTGTAATCCCAGCACTTTAGAGAGGAAAGTAGCCGAGAGACAAAGTGAATCCAGTCAGGAGATCGAGACCATCACAGGCTATGCCCAGTTGAAACCCGTCTCTACTAAAATGCAAAAACCCCAGCCTGGGCGGGGTGGTGAGCGCCTGTAGTCCCAGCTTCCTCAGGAAGCTGAGGCAAAGTCCCGTAAAACCAGGAGAGCAAGAAACTTTGAGAATGGCAGCTGAGATCAAGCCACTGCACTCCAGCCAGGCGACAGAGAAAGCGAACTCCCGTCTCAAAATTTGGAACTATTGAAAGAAGGATAATTATATTTTTTACAACGTGAAAGAACCATGAAATTTGGAGGACCAGGTAGAATAGTATAAATGATTTTTCGACAAAGGAATCTCTTATCCAAATCTGACCTCAATGCTGGAGGCGGGGCCTGGTGGGATGTGATTAGATCATGGGGGCAGATTTCCCCCTTGCTGTTCTCGTGATAGCGAGTGAATTCTCACTAGATCCGGTCATTTAAAGGTGTGTGGCACCTACCCCCCTCTCTTCTTCCTGTTCTGTCCATGTAAGATGTGCCTGCTTCCTCTTTGCCTTTTGCCACAATTATAAGTTTCCTGAGTCCTGTCCAGCCATGCTTCCTGTACAACCTATGGGACTGTGAGCCAATTAAACTTCTTTTTTCTATTTAATGGTAAAAACTCAGAGCAGATTAAAATTTTTTCTGAATGCTTTTATCAGCACAAATATAGATATTTTAATTTAGGTGTGCCTATAAAAGTTTTATCCTCTTTGTGCTTTTTGTTTTTTGCCAAAATCTGATAGATATAATTATAAATGCATCTTAAATCCAATTAGCCATTATTAAAAAAAAAAAAAAAATGTGGGCCAGGTGTGGTGGCTCACACCTGTAATCCCAGCACATTGGAAGGCCAAAGCGGGTGGATCACCTGAGATCAGGAGTTCAAGACTAGCCTGGCCAACATGGTAAAACCACATCTCTCCTAAAAATACAAAGATCAGCTGGGCATGATGGCAGGTGCCTGTAATCTCAGGTACTCGGGAGGCTGAGGCAGGAGAATTGCTAGAACTTGGGAGGCGGAGGTTACAGTGAGCCAAGATCACGCCATTGCATTCTAGGCTGGGCCGACAACAGTAAGACTCTGTCTCAAAAACAAACAAACAAACAACAAAAAAAAACAAAAAAAAGACAAAAAAAGTGTAATCCTATTTAATTATTTTATTCAATCAGATTCTACCTAGTGTTTAATATAACTCAGGTGCTGCCAAAAAAAAACCAAAAAACAAAAAACAAAAAACCTTGGGGATGCTTAAATTAAAAACAGGCAAGACAAAACCAGTGAGACTACAGTTTGTTGTCACATGTGACAATAATAATTAAGGCATGGTAGCAAGGGAGGAATTACCCATTTGCTCTGAGTTAGAGCTCTTATTGACAAGACTGATCTATATTCACTATCTGCATTCTTCATGTCATGTTTCTATTTTTACATAAAACAAATTGATGTCTGAAACTAACCTAAAACTGCTATATTCTTATTTAAATTGCACAGCTAGGTTGACAATAAATCAATAGTTTTCCAAAGTCAACATCAAATTGACACTTTATTTTTTTTAATTTATTTACAATATTTGTACATTTTATGAGGTAACTCTGATATTTTGATGCCTGTATACAATATGTAATGATCACATCAGGATATACAGGATATCTACCACCTCAAAAATTAATCATTTATTTTGGGGACATTTCAAATCTCCTCTTCTTATTTTAAAATGTACAATATATTGTTGTTAACTATTATTTTAAAATGTACAATATATTATTGTTAACTATAGTCACCCTACTAAACTATCAAGCACTAGAACTTTTTCCTTCTGTCTGTCTGTTCATATCCATTAACCAATCTCTTTTAATTCCCTTTCTCATACATTTCACATCCTCTAGTAGGAGTCATTTTATTCTCTGACTCCAAGAGGCCAATATTTTTAGCTCCCACATATGAGTAAGAACATGCGATATTTGTCTTCCTGTGCCTGGCTCCTTTTGCTTAACATGATGACCTCCAGTCCATCCATGTTGCTACAAATGACAAGAAACTATCTATATCAATACAGATATAGACATAGATAGAGATCTATGTATATATACTATCTATCTATCTACTATCTATCTATACATACACACAAATTGACATACTATTGTTTTTATGCATCTGTGTCCATTGATGAACACTAATGTTGATTCTGTCTTATTATTGTGAATAGTGCCACAATAAACATGGGAGTCCAGATGTCCCTTTGATATACTGATTTTCATTATTTTCCATAAATACCAAGCAGTGGGATTGCTGGATTATACAGTAGTTCTATATTTTCTTATTTAAGAAATATTCATGTTGTTTTTTATAAATGCTATACTAACATTCCCACTGAACAGTGCATGAGGGTTCTCTTTTGTCAACATCCTTACCAGCATTTGTTATTTTGTTATTCAATCCTTAAAAGCTATTGAGTTTGAATTGAATAAATTCTTCATTTTCTTTATAGTAATATATTCTTAAGTGCTGATCAATTACAAGTGAAATTCATATTATTTGCAAGGTAATTTATTTCCTATTTTTTTATTTTCAAATTATATGTAAATCATGCTTTCTAAAAAATTTGAAATCAGTTTTACAAAACAAGTTTAGTTGAGTAAAATTTTTAGAAAATTTATTTGTTTCTATTAAAACTGTATTTTACCTTTAGATATAAAAGAGTCCTTGGAGTTCATTATATAACTGAATTCCAGAAAAGTGCCATGAGTTTGACAAAGCCACACACAGAATTGTTAACATATCTAATACTAAAATCAGAACTTTTCTTTCACATAGTTTATCCTATAACATTGTATATATTACCTCATATAAAAATAATAAAAAGTAAGAAACGGTTCACAAATTATTTTACGCCAACAACTAGCAATATATTCAATTACATGTGAGCAATGAGAGATAAATACCCTGTCAGTATTTGTGGGAAACATTGTTTGTTATAGCAAAACATGAAGTATCTTTGGAAAATTCTCCTAATGTATTTGGTATAGGTTGATATCAGCTGATCCAGGGACTACAATCATAGACGGGTTTATGGATATTTGAAATTTCCTATTACCTGAAGTATGGATTTCATCATATTATTCTGTATACAACTTCTAAATACACATTCACATATAAAACTATCCTATATAGACTATAGAAACTGTATAGACTATAAAAAGCAAGTAAGCACTGCAACTATTATGTTTATTACCAGTTAAAACTTGAAGTTGCTATTTAAAAAAAGTGACACTGCACAGCAATTATACATGCTTTTTAGACATGGTTCAAAATATGAATTAAGTTTTGTCAATTGGTAAATTAAAGAATGAAGTCAGGAGTCTCAATAGCTTGTTTATCACCTTCATGTTTTATATTTCAACATTTTTGAATACTTGACTTACAGAGAGATGTGGAAACTTCTAGTAAATTAGTAAAACTTTTCTTTCTTCAAAAGAAACTTATATTTTATTTCATATGATATAAATAAAAATTTAAAGTGCAATTGTTATTTAGATCCCACAAGTCATAATTTTTCTTGGCTTAGAGCATAATAAACAATTTCTATTTTTTGTTGCCCGGAGAGACAAAGTGAAGCAGTTCAGATCTCATTAAATAAAGCAATAAGAAGATAACTATTTTAAGTATGTTATGATGCACTGCATTTTCCCTAAAAGTAAAGGAATTTTTTTTCTTTTCCTTTTTCTTTTTCTTTTTTTGCTTACCTTTTCTATTATACTTAATATTAAACACAAGGAGTGAAAAGATACTATTTTTTCTCAGGAAAGGCAGCAGTGTTTGCTATTTACTTACACTCTAAAACGATGCTTGTTGTATTTAATACATATTTTTAAATGATTTCAACAAAGCAGCTTTAGGATTATCCAGTTACACATAAATAAGTGGGTGATACATATAAAGAATAATGACCATACATAACATATTCAGTTTCAATAAAAATACCTCACATCCTCACATGTCTTCATGTCAGACACTCACAATTTCTTTAACAGCTGAGAATATTCAAATTGTATTATAGATTGGACAAAATAAATAATTTTCTCTTAAATTGATTTAAGAACTGAGATGGAATTTAAAGCTGGAAATAATGTGATCACTTGTTAGATTTTAAAGTTATCAATTAGCATATTTAGCATTATTTCACAAAGGATTATTTTTATTATTGTGTTTATTATTGTTAATTGACAAATAATAATTGTATATATTTATGGGGTCCAGGGTGATACTTTGATATATGTATGTAATGTGTAAGGATCAAATTAGGGTAATTAGCATATATATCACCTGAGACGCTTATCATTTGTTTCTTGTTAGCAACATTTATATAATCAGCTCTTCTGGCTATTTAATATTAGCCATGCTAACTAGAGAGAGATGATATCTCATTATAGTTTTGATTTTCATGTCCCTAATGATTGGTGAGTTGACAACTCTAAAAATATAACTGTTTTCTATTTCTGTTTTTTTTTTTTTTTTTTTTTTTGAGACAGAATTTCGCTCTTATTGATCAGGCTAGACTGCAATGGCACGATCTCAGCTCACTGCAACCTCCGTCTCCTGGGTTCAACTGATTGTCCTGCCTCAGCCCCCCGAGTATCTGGGATTACAGGCATGTGCCACTATGCCCAGCTAACCTTGGGAAAAAACATAAGCTGAGAATGAGAGAGGGTTTAAGAGGCAAAGGAAAAATGAAATTAAATTAGAGATGAATAAACATTCATCAAATCAAGGAGTCAATCTGTTACAAAATAATTTTAAGAAATTTAAACACCCAAGGTGAGAAATTTTCATAAGGAGATACAAGAAGCAGAGCAGTATACAAGATTTGAAAATTCTTTAGGAGAATGATGGAATTGATATTATTGTAACTAATTCTTACCATAGCTTTGTCAACCTTGTTTAAGCATTTGTTCATTAGGAATTTGGGTTATTATCAACAAAATAATGAGGGTAGAGAATTAAAAATATCAAATGACAATATAGGGTGACCGCATCTCTACAATTTTTTTTTTTTAATTAAGTAGGCATGGTGGTGCTGGCCTGTAGTCCCAGTCCTAGCTACTTGGAAGGCTAAAGTGGGACAATTGGTCACATCCAGGAGTTCATGATTGCAGTGAGCTATGACCTAGCTTTTGCACTCCAGCTTGTGTGAAACAGTAGAACATTATTTCCAAAAATAAATAAATAAATAATAAGAAAAATAAATAAGAATCAAATAATAAAAGGCTAGGTTATTATATTAAGTTTTGATAATAAATGAGAACTCTAGAAGAGTTTTAGCAATTTTATTTGTTTTCAATTATAATGAATATATTTTAAAATTGATATATTTTAGTTGTTATGAAATCAATTCCCAAAAACATTAGAAAATTAATAAAGATTTAATAAAGAGCTTTATAGTGATAATCAATAGTATTCTACCCCATCTATCGTACCTCTCCTCTTCAGAGAAAAGGATTTTAGTTTTTTTATGCAGTATTTTTTCATTACCTCCATTTTACTAAATAATATGCTTAAGCCATTGGAGATTCTGTTATAATAAATAAGAGTTTAGCTTATTTTAACACAATTCATTACACACAAATCATTCAATAAAGAATAGAACATTACTTATAGAGTGAATATTAGAATTAATTAATAAATTAAGAAAAAACTTAGAAGACATTGGCATGTAGTAAATTCTTAATTAGTGTTATTAATTTTTTCTTCATCAATTCTAATACACATTATTCCACTATGGGTTGTTAATCATATTATGGCTGTTAGTTTTCTTTCTTTGTGGTAAATGAAATAATGGTGTATGTTGTGATTGAATTAAATCATAGATTTTATAAAATATTCTTTGTCTTATTCCTGATGTTATTAAACCTGTAGTTTGAATCTTAAATTTGAAAACAGAAATGGTGGCCGGGCGTGGTGGCTCACGCCTGTAATCCCAGCACTTTGGGAGGCTGAGACGGGTGGATCACGAGGTCAGGAGATCGAGACCATCCTGGCTAATCCGGTGAAACCCCGTCTCTACTAAAAATACAAAAAAATCTAACCGGGCGAGGTGGCGGGCGCCTGTAGTCCCAGCTACTCGGGAGGCTGAGGCAGGAGAATGGCGTGAACCCGGGAGGCGGAGCTTGCAGTGAGCCGAGATCCGGCCACTGCACTCCAGCCTGGGTGACAGAGCGAGACTCTGTCTCAAAAAAAAAAAAAAAGAAAAGAAAAGAAAACAGAAATGGTATAAATATTATATCAATGTAAATATGGTTAATGTAAAGTTATTTAAAATACTGATTAAAATGTCTTTTCTTTTGTTCTCATATTTTTAAAAACCTTCTTAACCTATTTCAAATTCTGAATATAATATCCTTTCCTTTGGATATTTTTCTCCTGTAAATCTTTCATTATACTGGTATAATCTTAACTGACTTCTTAATAGGAGAGCAGCAGAGATGTCTCCATGGTACGTACATTACACTGCTTTCCTGATTTGGGAATCTTTTATTAACTCAATTCCATAAGTAAACCCTTATTTTGCTTAAGTATATTATGCATGACATGCCAAGAAACAGACTGTGAAAATTCGAGTCTTTGAGGACTTTTTATTTTATTTTATTTTATTTTTTTGAGATGGAGTCTGGCTCTGTTGCCCAGGCTGGAGTGCAGTGGCCGGATCTCGGCTCACTGCAAGCTCCGCCTCCCGGGTTCACGCCATTCTCCTGCCTCAGCCTCCCGAGTAGCTGGGACTACAGGTGCCCGCCACCTCGCCCGGCTAGTTTTTTTGTTGTTGTTGTTTTGTTTTTTTTTTAGTAGAGATGGGGTTTCACCATGTTAGCCAGGATGGTCTCGATCTCCTGACCTTGTGATCTGCCCGTCTTGGCCTCCCAAAGTGCTGGGATTACAGGCTTGAGCCACCACGCCCGGCCTGAGAATTTTTTAATGTACACAAAATGTCTTTATATTGTCCTCATTATTATTCAGTAATTTAGTTTAATTTTATAATTCTACAATGAAAATTTTTATGATTTTTTTTCTTTTTTCCTGTTTACTGATGATTTGTAGTATACAGTGTAGTTGATGAGAAGTATAATTCAAGTCTGGTCATCATTTAATTTTGCATTAATCTAGTAGTAGAATTATTACTTTTGTTATAATTTTAAAAAACGTTTTCCTTATAAAAGCTTTTATAATCATTTATTTGTGTGCTGCAATGTCACTATATATGATTAGAGTTTTTTTAATGTGGTTGTGTGCATGTGTCTTTGTGTTCTATGTGCTCGTTGGTCCCTTTCAACATATAGAATTTTATCTTTGGGTTCATTAAAATTATCCTGTATTATTTCTTCTGTAAATTTTTTCTTCTCTAATTTTTAGGTCTCTTTTTCCAAAAATTTTATTTTATTGACCTTGTTCCACTTTCAGGAGGTATTCTTAACAGGGAGATTTTAATCTAGGACAAACATGAACAAAATTTTGCATAAAATATATAATTGGTTGCAGTATAAAAAACTTATTAGTAACCCTTTCTCTAAAGGACTTGCAGGATAATTATATGTAGCCAGAGAGTAGGCTCAGATAACTTTTGTCTTTATTAGTCTTCCTTCTTTTTCTTCCTACTTCTGAAGATACTTATTTTTGCCCTTTTGATAGAAACTTTCCAAAAATTCATTTCAGTAAAATGTGTCTAACAGACTGAAAGTTGGTAGATCATAGCTTAAGTTAAAATTTATTTCTATTAGACTACTAAAGATGTACATTTATACAAAAATTGTAGGAGATATGTGGTTGATTCTTACCTAATATTCTCAGTTTATATAACATTTTAATACTACCTGAATATGGAAGTAGAAAAAGAAAATTAATTTTATTAGAAATCTGCAAAATGCAGCATTACATTATGCTGGGTTTAAAAGAAATATAAATCTCAAGGAGTTCATAGGCTTTTGAGGCATGAATATATGACAAATAATTTTAATGTGCTATTTAAAATGCTATAAAGAAAACATGTAAAAGTCATATTGAAATCCAGGAACTTAAGGCAGAAAATTCAAGTTTGGTGGTTGGGAGTCATGTAGGAGATAAAGATCTTGTAGGTTTCTTAGAAGTAACTTCTGAATTAATTAGTCTTTTATGGATTGGTAGGATCATAACATACATGAAGCTACAGATTAGATACCATGGATCACACATATAACTACTATGATAATCATATCCTCTATTAATTAAAAAAAATAGCAAGCTCGGTATTTTTTAATATTCGTAGGTTGTTTCGCTGCCAGATTTATGGAACAGAATATTTAAAATTGTGTTTGGAGAATAAAGGTAAGATGAAACATTAATCAACCTTGAATATCAGGCTAAAGACTGAATTTTATAAAGTTGGAGACTCAAGTGAGTTATAGTAGATATATTTTTTAAGTAGTGTAGAATTACTATAATCTAGAGATAGGCATTATGAAATCCTTAAAATAACTCATATATCCTTAATAAATTAACTGTGTTATTTCAGCATATCACAGAACACATATAATTAAAATTACTCCTAAGATATAATATTCCATCTCTTCAGTTTCTACTACTAAATCTAAGGAGAACAATTAACAACATTGGAAATATGCACATGTTTTGCTTTAAACTTTGATATTCTGTTGGAATTGCAAAAGTGATTTGATAATTAGGACTCTTTTAATGATTAGTATCAGATTGAAACCATTATAAAGAATGCATAATATGATATGGTTTTACTCTTGTCTGTGTAACCATATGGGAGTTTCACTTTTTACTCTTTTTACAGTTGATTTGTGCCAACATTAGCCTTATTTTTCTAAGCATAATTTTAACAAGGGTTTGTCATGTAAGACATTTTGTTTACATTACTGGGCTTAATTTCTGGGGAAGAGAAGTAGGTATCAACCAAAGTGTCAGAATTGACAGAATCAGAAAGAAAACCTCATTGTTCAATATGTTATTGCCATATATATCTATAAATAACATATATAAATATGTTATTTGCTATGGAGATATTCAGAAAATACAGTTTTCTATAGTTTTGCCACTGGATGTCAGATGGCATTACTTGGACTAATCAAATAAGATTTTTAAACTTCTATCTGCCTACTGTTTATTCCATCTGTTTGCTTGGTTCTTGTCATATATTATAGCATATGAAATCCACTTTATTGTTTTAATTTTCAAGTTTAAAAATGTATTTTTATGTGTGCTTGGCAATTGTAAACTTTAAGGAAGGTCACAGAAAAATATAAAAACTTGATTTTCAGTGAATGATACTTACTAAATCGATATTTCAGAACATAAATATGAGTAACTCATTTTTTTTGGAGATGTCATTGCCTGGATATCTTTCCAGTTATGAAGAGTCTAATCTCCTTCAGTCAGAGCTACATCCACCTATGCTGGCACCTGATAAGAAGGACTTTCACCTTTCTTCAAATATGCATGAGATCTTCTAGTGTCATAGGAAGTGGGGATGAGTTAGGAGAGGTTTGACAGTATTGACTTGAGCACACACTAGAGAACAACTCCATTTGGCTGTTGAACTTTTTCCTGGCTTTATCCTAGCTGGGGAGTCTGAAAGAGTGTGATAAATGCCGTCCTTTCTCAGTGTTTGGATCGATTCAATCCTCTCACTTAAAAAATCCTAGAAGAGTATTTTAGCAGGAAAGAGTGGAGCAAGCTTATCGCACTTTTAAGTGTATACTATTTTTAATATTTATAACGTGTATATAACTATCATGCTATTTTTATATTTAGTCATTTTACATTTTACATATACTCTTCTATGGCAATTTATCACTTTCCAGTTTCATGTCTTATATCCTCAATCAGTTGGAAGATTCATTAAAAGTTATTTTCATTTAGGAAATCAATTCATATTTTATTTAACACTTACTTTATAGTCTATGCCTGTTTCTCCCACCCCCAGGCCAAAGCTATCAACATTGTTTTTTGACCCATGCTTTCCTTATTCCACCTGATAAAAGTGAGTATATTAATTTGAAATTCATCATCTTATGCTAGATTGGAAGAACAAACACTGTTCTGGACCCATTTGTTTCACACTGTTATGTCTTTAAAGGTCATATATGTATATATTTATATTGCTAGCAAATATTTTCCAGTTAACCGTTTAAGAACATTACATATGGCTAAATTTTATATAATGAATTATACTAAACTAATTGCCATGATAGACACAAAATTTTTCTGTTTAGCCAATGGTTGTATCTTTCTCTTGCTCTCTCTCTCTGTGTGTGTGTGTGTGTGTGTGTATACGCACACACACATATATATATGACATTACATGGATATATATATGTGTGTAACATTCAATTTTATATGTCCATAGATTTAAAAGATGGAATCCTGCCCACTTAACATTTTCATATAAAATGATTTATGGTATGTTTTGCTTTGGGTATTGCATCAGTCCATTCTTGTATTGCTACAAAAAATACCTGAGGATGGATAATTTACAAAGAAAAAAGTTTCAATTGGCTCATGGCTTTGTAATCTGCACAGGAAACATGGCGCTGGCATCTGCTTAAGTTGTGATGAGGACCTCAGGAAGCTTCCAACCATGGGAGAAGGCAAAGGATGAACTGACATCTCACATGGCAGGAATGGAAGCAAGAATGAGAAGGTGGAGGCACCTCACACTTTTAAACAATCAGAAATCATGAGAACTCACTCACTATCATGTAGACAGAATTAAGCCAAGGGAGACTCACCCCTGTTACCCAAACACCTCCTACCAGGCCCCACCTCCAACACTGAGGATTATATTTCAATCTGAGATTTTGGTGGGGATAAATATCCAAACTACATCATTGGCTCCTGGTTCTCCAAATCTTATGTCCTTCTCACACTGCAAAATACAACCATACCTTTCCAATTGTCCCCGAGATGAGTCCCTCATTTTTGTCCCAAATTTAATGAGTCTTAACTCATTCTAACATTAATTCAAAATACCAACCCAAGTCCAAAGTCTCATCTAGAGAAAAGTTCCTTACATCTATGAGCCTGTAAAATAAAAAACATTTTTTTTTTTTTTTACTTACAAGGTACAATGGGATTACAGGTATTGGGTGAACATGAATGTTCTAAAAGGGATAATTTGGCCAAAGAAATGGGCTACAGGCCCCATGCAAGTTCAACACCCAGCAGGGTAATCATTAAACTTTAAAGCTCTAAAGTAATCTCCTTTTGATTCCATGTCTCAATCCAGGGCATGCTGGTATAAAAGTTGTGCTCCTAAGCCCTTGGGCAGCTTTGCCTCTGTGGATTTTTCACATTGAGGTTGCAAACTGCTGGCTCTATCATTCTGTGGTCTGACGGGCAGTGGACCCTTCCCACAGCTCCACTAGACAGTGCTATAGAGAAGACTGTGTGTGGGGACTCCAACCCCACATTTCCTCTTTTAACTACTCTAGTAGAGGTCTCTGTGAGAGCTCCACTACCACATAGTCTTCTGCCTGTGCACCCAGGCTTTCTCATACATCCTCTAAAATCTAGGTAGAGACTGACAAGCTTCCTTCACCTTTGCAATCTATGCAGTTGCAAGGTTAACACCACATAGACACTCCCAAGATTTAAGGCTTGTACCCTCTGGAGCAGTGGACTGAGCTCTACCTGGGACCCTTTGAGCCAAGGCTGGTGCCAAAGAAGCCTGTATGTAGGGAGCAGTGTCCTCAGGTTGCATCAGACATCAGAGCCCCAGACCGGACCTCTAAAACCATTCTTTCTTCCTGGGCCTCTGGGTCTGTGATGGGAGGGGCTGCCTAGAAGTTCTGTGAAAAGTCTTTGAGATCTTTTCCCCATTGTCTTGGATATTAGCCCATGGCTCCTTTTTAGTCATGCTAATATCGCTAAGGAATATTCCACAGCCCACTTGAAGTTTTCTCCTGATAATGCTTTCTTTTACTCTGCTTCATGGCTAGGCTGCAAATTTTCCAAATTTTTATTGTTCTTTAAATATTAAACAATGTTAAATCATTTCTTTGCTCCCACATCTGACATAGCTTGTTAGAAGCAGTTATGTCACTTCTGAAACACTTTACTGCTTAGATATTTCTTCCTCCCAATACCCTAAGTCATTGCTCTTAAGATCAAACTTCCACAGATCCCTAAGGCATGAACACAATGCAGCAGAATCCTTTGCTAAGGCATAATACACATGACTTTTGCTCTAGTCCCCCATAAGTTCCTCATTTCCATCTTAAACCTCATCAGCCTTGCCTTCACTCTGCATATCACTATCAGCATTTTGGTCGTGATCATTTAACAAGTCTGTAAGAAGTTGTAAACTTTCACTCATCTTTCTATCTTCTTCTGAACCCACCAAACTCTCCTAACCTGTACCCATTACCCAGGTCCAAACTTGCTTCCACATTTTCAGGTATCTTATAGCAATGTTCCACTCCTCAGTATCAATTTTCTATGTCAGGCTATTCTTGAATTGCTACAAAGAAATACTTGAGGCTAGGTAATTTAAAAAGAAAAGAGATTAATTGGCTTATGGTTCTGCAGTCTGTACAGGAAGCATGGTGCTGGCATCTGTCCAGTAAATGGTAAGGGCCTCCAGAAGCTTTATATTATGATGGAAGATAAAGGGTAAGAAGGTGTCTCATATGGCAGGAGTGGGGACAGGAAGAGTGGGAGAAGATACCGCATACATTTGAACAAACAGATCTCAGGAGAACTTGCTCATTATTGCAAGGAAAACATCAAGGTGTGAGACATCTCCTCCCATGGCACAAATACCATATGCCAGGCACTGCCTCCAACACTGAGGATTACCTTTCAACATGAGCTTAGGGCAGGGAGAAATATCCAAACTATATCAGATATGATATTTAAAAGATGACACATGAAATTTCTCACATAAGTTCTGGCCCTTCTTTTCAAACACAATCTCTCTTCAGAAAAGTGTTCCCTGAGGGGCTTCTCAATTTTTCCTCCTCCCTGATGAATTAAAAAAAAAACACACTGAGGGCCATTTGTGAATTTATTTTCTATTCAGTATATTTAAATTATAGATCCATGGAAATTTAGAAGTCATAGAATTCAAATTCCAACCCCTATACTTATGCTTTCACTAACTTTGATCTACTCACTTATTCCAAAGCCTCAGTTAGTATACCTGTAAATAAATAAAGTAATAGCTATATTACAAAGGTGTTTCTGAGATATACAAATGTGTTACACAGTGCTTAACAGAGTCTTGAACATAGTAAATGCTCAATTTGTTAGGGTTTTTTTTTTTTTTTCTGTTACTCTACATGTAAGACAATTGGTCTAAATTAGTGAAACATAAAATGAAGAATTTATCATAAATTAGCATCAAGGATGAATGTGTTTGTTTTCATTATGGAGCAGCTAAATGCCGCTGAATACCAGTTATGATAATACAAGCACAATAGCCAAATGATAGGAAAACCTTGAGTTCATTATTATTGCGTTAGGGAACAGGACTACTTTTTCAGATTTTAGTAGCATCTCAGAGAGAGGGAGAATAAAGTTGGAATATTTATGAGGTTTTGTGGTCTGACTTAAAGTGAATTACTCACTTCAGGAGTTTGTGGAGGAATCATGATATAATGGTTTAGAATTAACAGGGTACAGCACAGGAAGAATTTTATTTTGATGGCTTAAATAGTCTCAGAAAGAAAACATTGATTTGATAATACATTTTTCAGAGTTGAACAGTTTGATTACGTAGGGGGACAGAATTTATAGAACAAACAGTAAAATTATTCTCAACATTTTTTCACTCTTGGTATGAGTTTCTGGCAATAATGCAGTCATGTTGATAGAGACAGTGGAAAAGCAAAGTTATGTTAATACAAAAAGATCTTTGCTTTTAGATAGATTCAGACATTATTGTCTTCCCTTGTGATCATTCTAGAACCTGAAGCAAATTATGTATCATTAACATATAGCATCATGAGTTATCCAGATATTTACTACATGAAATGTCCTGCTCTCACATCAAATTTCTTGGTGTGATTATTTAAATTTTCATGTGCCAGGTTTCCTTATTGTGTACATATACATACACACAATTATTCATTTAGTTGCATTACTGACTATGACAGCTGCTGTTCAGCACAAATGAAGATACTGAAGATCTACCTTTTAGATCTTTTTGAAATTTTACCTAAAGTGACTGTCCTATGAACCACTGCTTGTTCAACTTCATAAATCTCCCAGAAAAGGTGTTTTATAGTCTTGGTGGCATTGATCTTCACTAAACCATAACACATGGGATTCATCCTACCTTGTGAGCCTCTTGCAAAGCCTGAATAATGAGCTTGATTAGAACAAAAAATAATCCAAAATCTCGTGAATTGTTAGATACTGATTCGCAAATCAAGACCCATTTTTGTCTTTCTGAATAAGTTATTTAATAATTTATTTTTAATAAGAGTGTAAACTGATGGTGCAAAATGTACCCTGGTATGTACCCTGGTTGATATCAGGGAATGTCTTGAGGAAAGAAATTAGATTCCTAAGTTTGTGCCCAAAAACAAGTAGAGGCCAGTTGGCTTTTGTGTCACACGTCTAATATTGGGCATCTGAAATCATACAATGATCTGTAATTGGTCAAATACTCCCTGTAGGATTGTTAAACAGTGTTGTGATGTTATGACACCACTCGTTCAAAATGTTCCTGTGCCAGGCAATTAAACTTGTAATAGAGAGATCATTAGGAAGATCTAAAGCCAAAGAGAAGCCTTACTTGTGAGATCTGTGAGAAAATGAGACAGGCTCCAAATATACACCATCTGTTCTCTCTTTCTCTTCCAAGTTCTATTTCTTAAAAGTTCAGTTACAAAAGCTAGTTCACACATGAGGTCCTCAAGTCATATTTTATTGAGGAAAGTCATCTACTTTTCTATAAGTGATGTGATAAAATTTTTAGATATATAGATGATTAGCCTATTGTGTTTTCCATCTGTAAACTTATGCATAGGTTGAATCCAGTTAACCAGGACATCAACTGATTTATTACAACTAACTACTTTAAAGAAAGCTGGTGTTTCTCAAAAACGTGTGTACAAACTCAACAGTTTTTTGCATGAGATAGCTAATTCACATGCCAGCTGTAGCCAAGTACTGAACTCATATCAAAGAGTGTTTAGAGAGGCAAAAAAGGCAATATTAAGAATATAGGCTAGCTTTATAGTTAACAAAATAAAAGTTTCCCTTAACACAAGAAGAAAGGAAAGGAGAAAAATAAGAAAATAAAAAGCCAAAGAATGCAGAATAAAATGTGACAATTGGTAGTTTTAGTTTGTGAATCTTAAGTTGAAGCCATCTATATCTCATAAAGTTTTTGACTTGGTCCAGGGGTCTTGGATGGAGTGTATCTCTTTATGAAGACCATATAATTCTAGAGGTTTTCGAATCAACTTCAGCTTGAAGACTCCAGAAGAAATTATCTTCCAATGATTCAAAGAAGGTTTAAGCCCTTTTGATTGGGAGATGACAACACCTTGAAAACTTACTACTGTATTTATTGTTAATTGTATATAATGGAGTTTTTCCATCAGAGGGTAAGATCTGTCCATCTCTGATGCCTCATTCAGTAAGGGAGGTCTCCAGGTTTTAAGTCATGAAAAGTTATTGAGAAAAGCCTTCTCACATCTGTTGATAACAGCCCTGAGTACATGGCTTGAGTACCCTGCAAGTTTTAGCCAGGTCTTGCAATAATGTGGTGTATAAAAATTGAGATGATATCACAAGACATATGATCTTGCCTGTTACTATCTCCAAAGGAGAGAATTGATGATACCCAGAAGGAGCTGCTCTCGTTGTTATTAATCCAATAATAATTTAATGCGTGAAATTTGGAAAATTTCTGAGAGTTTTGCTATTTTCATTGTAGAGTTATATTTGATCTGTCTACTTCTCTCAAAATTGCAAAGCTTTTAGTACATCATTTCAATAAAAAAAGGGTAACTTTCACTAGGAGTACCCAAGGGACAGGTTGAAATTCCTTGGACTGGTAACAAAATATCAAGTATAGCCAAGTCTTGGTGTACCTGCGGCAGATTTCTTCCAATACCCTCAGTGGATACCAAAATCTATGCATGCTCAAGTCCCTGATATAAAATCGTGTAGTATTTGCATACATTCTATTCATATCCCCCTGTATGCATTAAATTATCTCCAGATTATTTATAATACCTAATATAATGCCTACACATCATTTCATCCACATGAATTTGGCATAATATTTGGCACATGGAAAATTCAGGTTTTCCTTTTTGAAGCTTTGTAGAATTTTGTGCCAAATATTTTTGATCCATGGTTGTTTGAATCTGCAGATGCAGAACCCACGGATACAGATACAACCATATTGTTTATCACTTTAGAACTCTCAGGCAATGAAAGGCTTCAATTTATCCTAAAAATAAGGAAACAATGACAGGCACATGTACAACAGCCATTCAAGATACATGAACTCTATTTGAAGGTTATCAAGGGGGAACTGAAGTTTGAGGTTTTTCTACATCCCACCTTTACAGTTTTACAAAATTGTGTTAGTGACTAATGCAATATCCAACATACACAGCCTCATAACAAAGTGTTTCCACCAATGTTTACTGAGTGTAATAGCTACTTTGACTGTTGTGAGCAATTTTGTTTAGAGTTGTACACTTTCATTTTTGATACTCCTGTGTTTTTAAGCAGCCATCTTTGAAGATTATTCTTATGGGACCTGCATTTGTATTTTTCCCAGTATCCATTTTATGACTCTGGAGCCAAATGCTGGTATATTAATATGTTAGCCCAGTCTCACACTGCTAAGAAGAAATACCCAAGACTGGGTACTTTATAAAGAAAAGAGATTTAATTGACCCACAGTTCCACTTGGCTTGGGTGGCCTCAGGAAACTTACAATCACAGTGGAAAGCACCTTTGCACAAGGCAGCATGAGAGAGAACTAGGGCATGTAAGGGAAAGGCCGAATGCTTATAAAATCATCAGAGCTTGTGAGACTCACTCACTATCACAAGGAAAGTATGGGGGAAACCACCACCATGATCCAATTACCTCTACCTGGTCCCACCCCGGACACCTGGGGATTATGGGGATTACAATTCAAGGTGAGATTTGGATGGGGACACAGAGCAAAACCATGTCAATTATAACTGCCTTTGTGAGCTCTTCAAGGATTTTCCTTGTTAGTTATCCCTGATAACTAGGATTTTGGTGATGAAGGGCTGTCTGGCAAGATGAGCAGCCTAGGCATTTCTTCTACTCTTCATGTTATTTTCTTTTTCTTTCTTTCTTTCTTTTTTTTTTTTTTTTTTTGGTTTGTTTTCTTAGATTGGAGTCTTGCTCTGTTGCCCAGGCTAGAATGCAATGGCGTGATCTCGGCTCACTGCAACTTCCACCTCTCAGGTTCAAGTGATTATCCTGCCTCAGCCTCCTGACTAGCTGGGATTACAGGTGCCCACCACCACGCCTGGCTAATTTTTGTATTTTTATTAGAGATGGGGGTTTCACCATGTTGGCCAGCCTGGCCTCTAACTCCTGACCTCAGGTAATCCACCTGCCTTGACCTCCCAAAGTGCTAGGATTACAGGCATGAGCCACCAGGCCCGACCTCATGTTATTTTCTTATACTCAACCTCTTAATGAAGCATTAGAGCAGACAAAGTCCTTTAATGCATTGACTGTTCTTACATGAGATCAACAACCTGTGTTGATTTTAAAGCAATTCTAAAATTATTGCCCAACCAAAAAGTTTATCTATTATTTTTGTGTATAGTAACCCTTCTGTCTCCAGCTGATTGACAAGCTTTGGCAAATGTGTCGATTTCAGCTTTCTGAGCAGATTTTGCCTCTGGCAGAGAGTCATATTTTAGGGATGAAGGAGGATCTGTCAAAGGATGTACCCACAGACTTTTTTTTTAAGTCTTAAGTTATGATTAACTAACCAATAATATAAACATTGTAAAGACGTTTTAAAATAAATCTAACTGAATAATAGTTCATGGATAAAGGTTAGATAATCTTGAGTTTCCTTTTCTTATAATGGAATAAAAGTAGCAGGAGTTTTGAGTATTACAATAAGGAATGAAAATGTGTGAGAAAACATAATGATCAAATTTTACAGGAGGTAAGCCTACTTGTTGATAAATGTGTATTTTCAGCAATCAACAAATGTAAAATATAAAGGACAATCAAGTATAAAGAAGATTCTGGAATAATATTGTCAGAAGTCTTTGCTAATTTGTCTGCCATGATTATTACCCTTAAACACAATTGGTTGGCTTTTGCCACGGAGTCAAGAAAGAGACTATAGTTTGCTTTTGGTCATTCCCAAATCATTAATCCAGAACACTATGGGCTCATCCAAAGAAACTCTCATGTATGAATAGATAGAATAGTTTACAATGATTAGGTAAGTCCATATCTGATGTTGTGAATAACTAATTTTAGCTCTCTTTCATATATACATAATCTGTCTCTCTTCAGATTTTCAAGGAAGAATCTCAGATACCAAGGACTTGGATAAGTCACATACATTGTGGTGATTGAGAAAAATTTAGACCCACTCCCTGCTGTAGAAAATAAAATCTAGGATTTGTTTAACTCTCCCTGTTATTGGCTTGAGGAAGTTATGAATAGCTTATAGTCTAAGTAACTGACTTACCTCCTTGGAATATATCATACCTAGGTAACAAACTTTACTTAGAAAAAATAGGATTTTTTTTTTTAATCTTACGATCTTTCTAAACTAAAATACTAAATACATATGTAAAATCATTTGCAGAGCTATCATTATCTTTAAAACAACAAATAGTCATACACCTATGGAATAAGGGCAGAAACACAGGGAAATTATTATTTCCTATTTGAGGAATTGTGAAAGGGAGTATTTCTTATTATACTCATGGGGCATAATAGCCTACTTTAGTTTCCCATCCCCAACCCCTGCCCACCCCCAGGAGAAGGCAAAGAAATATTGGTTATTTTGATCTAATTCTAAAGAGATACTCCAAAAAGCAGCACAGAGATCTACAACTGCAAAGTATGCAGAGTCACAGTCAGGAGGTACTGACAATATTCAAATTCTGGTCCTGTACTACAGCAAAACAAAATGACCATTATATTTATTTATGACCCTTGGGTCCTAAACAAATCTATATATTTGCCCTTCCCATTGTGTGTTTGACAGGGAAAGCAGGAATTCTATAAGAACTAGGGAAAGTATGACAGGGCTAGTGTTGAATCTGTACTTCAGATTTATTGCTGAATAGAAATAGTAAGATTGGATATTTTTGCCTGATGCCTGATCTAGGTATAAAGCATTCGGTCTTTCACTATCAAGTATAATTAATTTTAGTTGTGGCTTATTTGTAGATACCCTTTTATTAGGTTGAGATAATTACCTTCTGTTCCCATTCCTAAATTTTTTTAATCCTAAAAGGGTGATGGATTTTGTGCAATGATATTTGTTTCCATTGAAATGATTGTGTCAATTTTTGTTCTTAATTGTACATATTATGTATTACATTAATTTATTTTGGGATGGTAAATGTACCTTTAGATGCCAAGAAGAATTGCCCCTTCATCATTATGTGTATTCCGTTTTAAATTGTTGCTGGTTTAAGTTTGCTAGCATTTAGTTGAGGATTTTTATGTCTGTATTCATGAATGATATTGGTCTGTATTTTTCTTGTGAAGTCTTTACTGGGTGTTGGTATCAGGGTAATAACAACCTCATAGGATGAACTCTAGAGCATTCCCTGCTCTTCTATACTTTGAAACAAATTGAGAAATGTTAGTACTAATTATTCTTGAAATGTTTTGTATATTTCAACATTGAAGTCATCTGGCCCTGAAATTTTATTTTGTTGTTGAAAGTTTTAAAATTATTATATCAACCATTTACTTGTTTTAAATCTTTTCAGATTATCTATCTATTTTTCAAAAGACTTGCTAGTTTGAATCTGTCTAGGAATTTGGCCATTGCATCCAAGTTATAACTCGTTAATACAGAATTATGGATAGTGTTATTTTACTATAATTTTTGTATTTTTCTAAAGGCAATAAAATGTCTTTAATTCTTGATTTTGGTTCAAATCTTCTGTTTTTTGTTTTTTGTTTTTTCTTCTTCTTGGTCTAGCTAAAAGTATTATATTTATTTTAGTTTTTCAGATAATACATTTTTATTTTATTAATTTTTCTCAAGTTTTTTAACTATTTTCAATTTCAATAATATCAATTTTAAAGTTTTTTTTTTTTCCTTTTGATTGTTTTAGGTTTAAATTTCTCTCTTTTTTCTAGTTTTTGTGGTGAAAGCATAATTATTAATTTTTTGTCCTTATTTTTTAACGCGAGAATTTATATTTATAAATTTTCCTGTAAGCATGCCTTTTTTTACTTTTGCATATCTTAAGGTTTCATATGTTGTGGTTTTATTTTTTTAATGTCGAAGTATTTTTAAATTTCCCTTATGACTTATTCTATGACTCACTGGCAATTTAGGAGAGTATTTTTATTTTTTAAATACAGTCACTTGTCACATAAGAATGTTTTGGTTAACTTCATATATTACTGCTGTCCCACAAGATTAAAATGATGTTGAAAAAATTATATTCCCTAGCGATGTTGTAGTCATCATAATGTTGTAGCATAATATATTTATCTTTCTATGTTCAGACATTTAGTACATAAATGCCTTTGTATTATAATGTTTAGATATTTAGTCCATAAATAGCATTATGTTATAATTGCTACAGTATTTAGTGCAGTATCATGCTATATAGGTTTACAGCCTAGGAGCAATAGCTATACCATATAGCCTAGTTGTATAGTAGCCTGTATTATTTAGGTTTGAGTACACTCTATGATATTTGCACAACTACAAAATCATCTAATGAGCCATTTTTCAGTGCATACTCCTATCATTAAGTGATACATGACTGTATTGTGAATTACCTAAGTTTACCTGTCATTTCATATTTCACTTAATTTTATTGTGGTCAGAACACATAATAAATATGATTTTAATGTGTTTTAGTTCATTGAGGCTTGTTTTATGGTACATCATATGGTCTATTCTCGAGAATGTTTCATAAATACATGAGAAGAGTATTATCTGCTGCTGCTGGGTGGGGTGTTCTGAAGATGTTTGTTAGGTTTAGTTGGTTCAAGTCTTCCATTTCCTTTTTGATCTTCTGTCTGATTGTTCTATTATTTAAATTAGGCATTTAAGTCTCCAATGATTACTTTTGATTGTTTATTTATTCCTTTAATTCTGTCTGGTTTTATTTTACGTATTTTGAGTCTTTGTTTAGAGGCTTGCATAATTTATTGTTATATATTCTTGATCAATTGACATTATTATAATAAATTATCCTTTTTTGTGTCTAGTAACACTTTCTGTAACTACTTAAATAACACTTTTAGTTACTTAAGGGAACTTTAACACTTAAAGTCTAGTTTATCTGATTTTAGTATAGCCGCCCCAGTTCTCTTTCAAATACTCGTTCCATAGTTATACATTATTTCATTATTTTATTCATTCTATTTCTGATAAGCTATCTTTATTTTAGTGGTCATTCCATTTCCACTTAATGTAATTACTGAAAAGGTAGGTTTTTTGTCTGTTATTCTGTTAATGATTTCAATGTCTTCTGTCATCTCTGTTCCTTTATTTCTCCATCCCTTCTTTCTCTGTGTGTGTTAAATAGATATTTTCAAGTGCATCCTTTTATTTTGGTTTTCTTTCTTTTATATTTTTGAGTTATTTTCTTACTGGTTGCCTTGAAAATTAAAATTAGCATCTTAAAACAATCCACTTTGGAATGATACTAACGTAATTTCAATAATGTAGAAGAACTTTGCTTAAATATTTTTTCATTCTCTCCCTCTTCTTATTCCTTATTGCCATATAAGTTGTATATGCATACATTTTAAGACTATCAGTGCAGTTTTTGAAATTTATGTAGTTGTCTTTTAAAATAGAAAGAAAAGGAAGTCATCAAGACTATAAATATGTCTATATTTTCTTTTGTAAATTCTTTGTAGTTACGTTTACTGGAGATCTTTATTTCTCCATGTGGATTTGACTTCCTGTATAGCAGCTTTTCCTGTAACCTAAATAATTCTTTTCACTATTTCTTGTAGGACAGATCTACCAGTAAATATTTATCCCACGTTTTGTTTATCTGGAAATATTTCAATATACCCTTTATTTTTGAAGGAGAGTTCAGCTGAATTTTGAATTTTTGACTGGGGATCTTATTCATGAAAAATCATTCTTTTTACATCTTGCAATACTTTCCTTTGTCTTTATTGTTAATGAGAATATTATGACACCATGTGAAACACTCTGTCAGTTTATTGTTTGTTTGTTTTTTGTTTGCTTTTTTCTGTAGAGATAGGATCTCATAGTGTTGTCCAGGCTTGTCTTGAATTCCTGGCCTGAAGCAATCTTCCTGCCTAGGCTATCTCAATTACAGGCATGAGCTATTGCACCTGGCCTCAGTTTATTTTACTATGAGGTTGGTTTCTTTTATGTGTAGATTAATATTTGTCATATTTAGAAAATACTCATCAATTTTTTTTCAAATATGTTTTACATCCCCCTTTCTTTTCTCCTTGTGAGAATTGCAATATGTATTTGTTGATACATTTTTTAAGTTCGGCAATTTTTTTTTTTGCATTTTAATGTTTAAAATTTTCTAATTACAATTGGTACATAATAGATGTATATATTAATGGGGTGGCATGTGATGTTTTGATACAAGCATAAAAAGTGTAATAATTATATCAGGGTAATTGAGGTATCTATCAACTCGCATTTATTATTTCTTTCTGTTAGGAACATTCCAATTCCACTATTTTTGTCATTTAAAAATATACAATATAATATTGTTGACTAAGGTCACCCTGTTTTGCTATCAAATACTAAATCTTATTCATTCTATCTTACCATATTTTTACACTCATTAACCATCACCACTCCCTCCCTGAGCGCCCCCCCCCCCCCACACCCTACCTCTTTCAGCCTCTGCTATCGTTCTACTCTTTATGCCCAAGAAATAAATTATTTTAATTTTTAGTTCTGCATATGAGTGATAACATGCAAATTTGTCTGGTTTATTCCACTTAATATAATGTCATCCAGTTCCCTAATGCTGTTGTAAATCATAGAATTTTCTTTTTCTTTTTTTTTTTTTTTTTTAAGACGGAGTCTCGCTCTGTCGCTCAGGCTGGAGTGGAGTGGCCAGATCTCAACTCACTGCAAGCTCCGCTTTCCGGGTTTACGCCATTCTCCTGCCCCAGCCTCCGAGTAGCTGGGACTATAGGCGCCCGCCACCTCGCCAGGCTAGTTTTTTGTATTTTTTAGTAGAGAAGGGGTTTCACCGTGTTAGCCAGGATGGTCTCGATCTCCTGACCTCATGATTCTCCCGTCTCGGCCTCCTAAAGTGCGGGGATTACAGGCGTGAGCCACCGGGCCCGGTCAGAATTTTATTTTTCATGACTGAATCATATTCCTTTGTCTGTAACACCTTTTCTTTATCCTTTCATCTGTTTATGGACACTTAGGCTGATTCCAAATCTTGGATTTTGTGAACAGTGCTGCAATAAACGTGAGCACAGCTATCTCTTCGATATACTGATTTCCTTTCTTTTAGATGTATACCTAGCAGTAGGATTGCTGTGTCGAATAGTAGTTGTATTTGCATTGTTTTGGAAACTTCCATACTGTTCTACATAATGGCTCTCCTAATTTACATTCTCACTAACAATGTATGAAGATTCCCCTCTCTCCACACCCTTGCTAACATTCATGATAGCATATGTTTTGGATAAAAGCCATTTTAACGAGTTCTGATGATACCTCATTGTTGTTTAATTTGTATTTATCTGATGATTAATAATGTTGATTTTTTTTTTTTTTTTGTCTACTTGTTGGCCATTTGTATGGCTTCTTTTGAGCAGTATCTATTGAGATATTTTATCCATTTTTAATTCAGGGTTTTTTTTTCTTATTAGTTGTTTGAGCTTCTTATATATGCTGGTTATGAATCTTTTGTCAGATAGTTTAAAAATATTTCCCCCCATTCTGTGGTTTGTCTCTTCACTTTGTTGATTGTTTCCTTTGTTATGCAGATGCTTTTTATCTTGATATGATCCGATTTGTCCATTTTTCTTTTGTTGCTTATGCTTTTGAGGCATTACTCAATAAATCTTTGTCCAGACTAATATCCTGGAGAGTTTCCGCAAAGTTTTCTTTTAGTAGTTTCATAGTTTGAGGTCTTAAGTTTCAGTCTTGAATCCATTTTTATTTTATTTATATATATGTGAGAGATGGGGTCTAGTTTTAGTCTTCTACATATGGATATCCAGTTTTCTTGGCACAATTTGTTAGACTGTCCTTTCCCCAGTGTATACTCTTGGTAACTTTTTTGAAAATAAGTTAGCTGTAGATGTGTGGATTTATTTCTGGGTTCTCTATTCTATTCCATTGTTCTATTTGATGGTGTGCCACAGTTCTCTGAGTCTGTGTACATTTTACTTCACTGTTTTTTCTTTCTGCTTCTCAGACTGGATATTCTCTAACTGACTATCTACAGCTTCCAGGTTCTTTCCCCGACTATTAAAAATCTATTGTTAAACCTCATGCATTTTTTTTCATTTCTGTTTTTTTACTTTTCTTCTTTATAATTTCTATTTGATTTTTCTTAAACAATTTAACTTTTTAAATTTTAAAATATTTTTCTATTTTAAGATATTGTAATAATACATTCCATAGACAGTTTTTAGTTCTTTGACATATCCGTAACAGCTGATTTAAAGGTTTTTTTAAATTGAGTCCAAAATATTACCTCCCCAGCAGCACTTTCTGTTTGTTTCTTTGGTCTCAGAAAAAGTAAAACAGGTAAGAAATACTTTATTCAAGGCTACTATAATAGGAGCGAGAGACCCAGAATGCAGTCTAAACTCAACTCTGATAAAAATAAGAGGCAGGAGGAGTTTTAAGATCTGGGGATGAGGTGGATCATAGGCTGTATTTGATAATTGGTCTTACACAAAGGTAAAGTAAACTTTCTCATATCTTTACGGGAGTGGGTAGTTTTACAGCTTGGATCAAGGTATCTATTGAAGTTAGGCTTCCACTGTCCCATAGAAACTGATAAATAGTGCTATTTTTCTTGATGACTACTTTCTTTTTTTTTTTTTTATTATTATACTTTAAGTTCTAGGGTACGTGTGCATAACGTGCAGGTTTGTTACATATGTATACTTGTGCCATGTTGCTGTGCTGCACCCATCAACTCGTCAGCACCCATCAACTCGTCATTTACATCAGGTATAACTCCCAATGCAATCCCTCCCCCCTCCCCCTCCCCCCTCCCCATGATAGGCCCTGGTGTGTGATGTTCCCCTTCCCGAGTCCAAGTGATCTCATTGTTCAGTTCCCACCTATGAGTGAGAACATGCGGTGTTTGGTTTTCTGTTCTTGTGATAGTTTGCTAAGAATGATGGTTTCCAGCTGCATCCATGTCCCTACAAAGGACACAAACTCATCCTTTTTGATGGCTGCATAGTATTCCATGGTGTATATGTGCCACATTTTCTTAATCCAATCTGTCACTGATGGACATTTGGGTTGATTCCAAGTCTTTGCTATTGTGAATAGTGCTGCAATAAACATACGTGTGCATGTGTCTTTATAGCAGCATAATTTATAATCCTTTGGGTATATACCCAGTAATGGGATGGCTGGGTCATATGGTACATCTAGTTCTAGATCCTTGAGGAATCGCCATACTGTTTTCCATAATGGTTGAACTAGTTTACAATGCCACCAACAGTGTAAAAGTGTTCCTATTTCTCCACATCCTCTCCAGCACCTGTTGTTTCCTGACTTTTTAATGATCGCCATTCTAACTGGTGTGAGATGGTATCTCATCAAAGACGTAGCTCCTAGGTCGTTGCAAAACAGTCCTGGTTATAAAACTGGCAAGAAGCTATTTAAAAGATTTACAATTCAAACTGATAGAGGAATAATTAATAATTATAATGTTTCTAAGGTTAAAGCTCTAAGAAATAGGAGGGGAGGGGCCCCTCTGTTAGGCCATGAAGATTCTATACAGGCTGGGGTGAAGGCAGGACAGGGACCTAGAGGCAGAAAGAAGTCTATCTTAGTGTAGCTAAGATGAAGGAAATGTTAAGGCTGCCTTGATCAATCATAACCAATGATTGATCAAATCTTTCTTAAATGATTATGTGTCTCACTCTCTTCGCAGTGGAGATCTATGTGCAAAGATACCTCTTTAAACTTCAGTCAGTTTACAAGATAGTCTTAGCTTTTACTTGCAGTTTTTGCAAGACTTTGAAGCCAACTAGAGGTGAGTGAGTGGTGCCTTTTCCTTTCCCAGGTCTTCTTTGTGTAAGAATACAACTTAATGGCCTGGCGACGCCTGTAATTCCAGCACTTTGGGAGGCTGAGGTGGGTAGATCAAGAGGTCAGGAGATGGAGACCATCCTGGCTAACATGGTGAAACCCCGTCTCTCCTAAAAAAATACCAAAAATTATCTGGGCATATTAGTGGGCGCCTGTAGTCCCAGATACTCAGGAGGCTGAGGCAGGAGATAGTGCCACTGCACTCCAGCCTGGGTGACAGAGCAAGACTCTGCCTCAAAAAAAAAAACAAAAGAACACAACTTAACATGAGATCCCCAGAAATATGTCAGAGATTTTCAAGGTTCCCTGTTGTCATCAGGATTTCCTTTTAAATTTCTGCACAGATTCTTGTTTTCCTCAAATGAAATCACAGCCTTATGCAGGTAAATTTGCTATGATTTTAGGTAATACCCAGAGACTATAATTACCTCTGCCCCACCTTCCTACTACCCACTGTGCTGAGCTCTGAGTCAAATCAAATAGCTCCCACATTCTCAAGGTAGAGACTTTCCTGAGGGTTGTAAGTTCAGACAAAATATTGACAGTATTCTGGGTATAGTGTCTTTAATGAAGTTCTAAAAAGAAAATTCTATTTGTTTTCTGCAATGCTACTGGCTTTTGGCTATGACATCTTTGAGCTGGGGAGGAAGAATATATGGGGATAGCCCCAAGAGAAATTTTATAGAACCTACTGTCTTACAGAGATTTAGTATTTTTTATTGCACACATAATTTTCAGCTCATTCTATAGCTTTGATTTATTGCCAGAATTGTGATATGATTAATTTAATTGCCTTTCCCACATTTTTGTTGTTGTAGCAAAATTGCAAGTTCACTGAGGTTCTCATTCAGCCATTCTGGAAGTTAATTTTGTAATGTCCTTAAACATTTTGAGAAGATTGTCTTTTTAAGTTTAAGAGAACAGGAAAGCATGGTGTTTAATTTTCTTATTACCATCCTCATTGGTCATGAATTCTCTTATATTCTTAGGCAGTACTTTACACTATTTTTAAAATCAATATCCCATTTACAGTATCTAGAGAAAATGTTTATTGACTAGGGTGAAAGAATTTTATTTGTTTCATTTTGTTTTCCTCTGTAAAGCCATCAGTCTATCTGAATTGTATCCTGTTTTGGTTCTAGGACTCTCAGAAAGCTCAGAAAAGTATTAGAAGATTGGTAATGAGATGACTTCTGATTTCAGTTTTTCTTCCATATTACATTTTCCATTTCTTACTTAAAACTATTAGCAACACTTGAGGAAAGCACCAGATCATACGTATTTTAGGATTTACTCCTGAGCAGTGTCTATTCAAAAATGTTAAAGACCTTCCCCTAAAGTCTTCAGCATATTTAACCTTTTATTGCTTATAGGATTTAATCATGGCAAAACTGCCTCATGGGAAAGACTTTGGAGATAACATCTGAAATATCATATCTAACATTATCGGTTCTTTCTTACCAATCCTGATGCTCTCTATTCAGTTTGTAGCCTTTTAAAGTCACTCCTAGAATCTTCTGTATTTTCCATTCAATTTTTGCAACTGAGATTTCCATTAACATATGAATTAACAGGTATATATCCAAGAGCCTTGCTTTATATATTCTTACAACTAATTTGTATTTCTCTGAATAATTTCTTTCTACCTTTCGCAGGTTTTTAAAAATATTTGTTTATGGCTTCCAGTTCAGAACAAGACCAAGTCTTAAAATGGTTCTTCCTTGTTCTAATCATGTTTTAACTTTACTGAAAAATTGAGTGTTCGGGTTTTTGCTAGGTCAAAAGGGAAGGAGGCCAGTTCAGAGGGAGGAGTAGGGGCAGAGGGAAATGTACAAGCAAAGAATGCAGAAAAAGTTTAATAAGATAAAGAAATGTAGCTAGTAATTATTATGTAGAGGATTTAAAACAGAGATATTTTATTTGTTTTTGTTTGTTGATCTTGTTTTGTTTAGTTTCCCTTTGAGTCGGCAAAGGAATAGCTTAAGACAGTAATTTTTAAGCCCAAATTTCTTCTGGAAGTTTTCGCAAACAAATACAAATGCACATGTTTGGTAGGATTTTTTTTTCACTTTTTTGTTCTAATCAAGGGGTTGAAAAACTCTTGGTAAGAAAACAGTCCTTTGATGTTATTTATAAAGAAGTTGAATGGTTTCATATACATTTAAATGTGTTTTTTTATTTTTCCCAGAAGTTTATGGAAAAACAAATAAAGTCATTTGAAATGTTAATCTTTTGTGCCAATGTTTTCAGAAATAATAAAGTTGTATCAATGAGCACAGTGAAATAGTAATGTTATGTTAAAGTAGGCAGAAAACAAACTGTATTTGTGCAGTCTGTTTTATTTCTTAATGAAAATTTCCAGGGGACAGTTAATAATATAAATATATGCAACATTTTTCATAACCAGCTACTTTTTTATTCATAAAATAAAATGGGATCATTTTATATCATAATTTACAGGTAATATTCTAGGTAGTTTTGTTTTGTTATATAATTAACTCTTGTTTGATTTGTGCTGTAATTGTAGGGCTCTCAATGCAATAAACGTGAGATACATGTGCCTTTTATGGTAAATTTTACTGGACTTATTTTTTTTTAGAGACAGGGTCTCTGTCTCCCAGATTGGAGTGCAGTGGCACTATCATAACTCCCTACAGCCTCAAATTCTTGGGCTCAAGGTATCCTCCAACTTCAGCCTCCCAAGTATCTGGGACTATAGGTCCACACCATCATGCCTGGCTAATTTTTAATTTTTCTGAAGAGATGGAGGTGTCCCACCATCTTGCCCAGGCTGGCCTTGAACTCCTCCCTAGGCTTCCCAAAGTACTGGGATTACAGATATGAACCACCTTAACTGGCCCTAAACTTATTCTAACTGTTTATGAAGATGCTTATGAAGTATTATAAGTATACTTATTGCTAACCTTCAGTGTTATTTTGCAAGCTGGTTATACATAAAGTTAACTGTGGAGTTAACAGGGTAATTAATGGGGAGATAAAAGGTAAGGGCCTGTTTAAAGATGGTATTGTAAAAATGAGCTTTCTTGAAGATAATCACTCCCTGTTGCTGACTTACCTCAATGGCAAGGGTGATTTCATGAATTTCTAAAAGCTCAAGGAAACACACATCTGGAGGAACTTCAGGACCCCAAGAAAAGAAGTGTGTCAAAAGTAACTATAATGAAGTGTTTCTTTGATCTATATGTTAAGCCATCAAGTGAAATAAAGTATTTTGCAATTCTTAGGGACTAAAGGTGCCTTTGCAACATATTGTATGCTTTTCAATATCATTCTATGTTTCCATGACTATAATATGTAGATAAAATAGCATCTATATAAGAGGATCTTTTCAATTAATACACTTAGCCTAGTATACATGTATTTCTCGTCATCTAAAATTTTGTTTAACAATAGTGCGGTGTGATAGAGATGCTAGGAAACCCCAAGCTATATTCATCTTCACAATTCAATTATAGGGCAGGTGGAAAATCATCTGAACATTCTTTGTCCTAATGTTCATATAATCTTAAACATAATAAGTGTAATTTACCAAACAATTATTTCCTGAACATTTTCTTAGGTAATTTTACATACTTCTTTTTAAAGACTTTTAGTAGCTAGAGATGCTAAGCAACTTATGCAAAGTCACACAAGAAGATAAGAAGCATGTTTCAACTCATTTTCAAACACTTTAAATGATTTATAAGTAAATGATATATTTGTCACAACATATGGTAAATTGTTAATGAATCTGTCAATTACTTTTTAAAAAAGATGTGGTAAGACATATATAACATAAATTTTTCCATTTTAACCATTTTTTAGCATGCAATCCCATGGCGTTAATTACATTCACAATGTTATGCAACCATCACCACTCTCTATTTCCAACTTTTTCAACACCCTAAAGAGGAATTCTATAACTGTTAAGAAATAATTTCCCATTCTCCTTTCTCTCTAGCTAGCGAATGGTCAATTCTAATCTACATTTTTATCTCTCTAAATTTGTCTATTGTAGAAATTTCATGTAGGTGAAATCATACATTATTTTTCCTTTTGTGTCTGGCTTATTTTATTTATCATACGTCTTCAAGGTTCATCCTTGTTATTGCACGTATCTAAAGTTCACTCCTAGCCAAATAAAATAATATTCAATCGTATGCATGTACCATATTTTGTTTATTCATTCATCTATTGATTAATACTAGAGTTGTTTTTACTTTCTGAGTATTATGAAAAATGCTGCAATGAAGATAGGTGTACATGTATCTGTTCAAGTTCCTACTTTAAAGTCTTGGGGTTATGTACCTAGAATTGTTGGGTCATATTTCAATTTTATATTTAGTGTTATGAGGAACAGCCAAACTGTTTTCCACAGGAGAAACACCATTTTACATTTCCACTAGCAACTCTTCAGGGTTCCAAAGTCTCCATATTCTTACCATCACGTGTCATTTGCTGTTTTATTTATTATAACTATCCTAGTAAGAGTGAAATTGTGTCTTACTGTGGTTTTGTTAATGAGTTTTTAATGAGTCCTTGGGGATAAACTTCGGGTCTTCACAACCTATCTTAATGCTTCTTATGAGACACCAATTCTGAAAATATGTGCTCAAGTCAACTAAGATATTAAAATGTATTTTTCTAAAATATTAGCAGACAAGGAAAATTATAGATGATTTACATATATGGTAGGATTTGAGAATTATACCTGTGAGTGAGAATAATTAGAAACGAGTGAGAATAAATTAATTATTTTAAACATGTCTCCTAAGATGTATTATATCTAGCATAATTGTTATAAAGAGTGTGGATTTGTTGATATGTTGACAGGTGGAAAGAGAAGGAAATCTCTCTGGAAAGTGGGGCATCTCAAAGGATTACTTCCCAAAGGAGAGCAAAAGGGAACTCATTGAGAAGGAAAAACGTGCATGTGATTCTCTACAGAGGCACTGTTAGCTTTCTGGATATGACAATGATTTGATATAGGCATATTTTTATTTAATTTTTTTTTTTCTGGCCTGAAGAAGAATAAAAAATCCTTTACTGTTTTGACTGTCTTGTATTGCATATCACCTGGCTTTATCAGCTTCCATTCAACTAAATGCCAACAACAACTTCCTAAGAAATGCGATAACTTAAAATATCCACACTTTGCCCTCAAAAAAACATACTTTGTAGGTTTAGATGTAACTGCTGGAGAATAATTAGAAGCTACTTAATATCTAAAGTATAGGTCAGAAAAGAGTGAAATGTTAGTCCTAAATGAAAGATTTTTATACTTGACTAATACATTCCTTACAAATGAGAACAATTAGAAAATACCTTTAAAATGAGATTAGGTGTTTAGACTTTCTTTTCATAGAAGAATTATGGTGGGTTGCTCTAGATAATAACAGTAGATATTAGATTTAATGAACATTCTATGAAAACAAGTGTCATAAAAAGAAAGATTCAAGTGTAAGTTACGCAGACTAGAGGCAGCATTATTATTTGTCTTCCACACTAAGGTAGGCCATCACCACCATGAGGGCCGGGGCTGGTAATAATGTATTCACATTTGTGTATCTAGGAATGGCAGAATGCCCAAATCACAGATGTTCTATTCAGAATATGGTCAATAAATGACTGTGTGAAATTATTGGGACTACTTCATGCTATCTATTCTCCTGTTTCCAACGATTCTTTTTTCAATATAATTTCACCCCTGGACATGTAAAATAAATTTATCCCTTCTTTCCTGTTTCCTGCATTCTTGTCTAAGATTTTGAACGAACCACATATTCTGCAAACTTTACTGCTGGCCCTTTGTCTCATCTTTGGGAACGTCTTCTTCTGGTCTTGGTGTACCCAGCTGTTTTGAGATATTTTCTGAGATTCCAAAAGGTGCTCATAGTATTAGATATATTTTGCTATTCTCTTCATTGAGTCCTAAGCTTAGAGCTTCACCTCAATTATAATGGAAAAACTTTAGAGATGAATCACATTTTGTTTTGCATTTGTATACATTAATTAGCCAGAGTCTTTTCTAAATACTTCAGAAAGAGATGACATAGAGGGGGAAACAAAAGTCATTGAGAAATCTAAGGGACAATTTAGTTGTTTATTCAACTAAATTACTTTTAGTTGCTGAAATAGTTGAATGTCATTTTTTTTTCCCTAAGAATATAGAAACACTCATCCAATGAAGCATGAATGTTGCTTGCTTTCAAATGAAACACCACTCAGGATTCAGTTTGGGGACTGGACATATGTACAACTAGGTCACCATTTCTATCTTTGGACAAGTAAGAATTCAAATTGGTCACAAAATATCGCATACCCTTAAACAAAACTGCCAAGTGATAATTCAAGTCTGTTGATATTTGCAACCACATTACAGAATATGGAGGTGCAAAAGACATTTTCATATTGAAAAATTAACACCAAATTATTTCACACTCTTTAGATTTGTTAATGTAGTAGAATTTCTTCTTCATAAAAAAGTCTACTTATTTAGTTTAATTCATGTTTGTTAATCTGTCATATGGCCAGATATTCAGTAATTTTCATCCTCTCCTTTTTGTTTTTTTATTTGCATTCTTTTGAATAGTTGTCAGTCGTATTAGTCAGTTTTCACACTACTATAAAGAAATACTTGAGACTGGGTAATTTATAAGAAAAAAGGTTTAATTGACTCGCAATTTTGCATGACTAGGGAGGCCTCAGGAAACTTACAATCATGGAAGAAGGAGGAGCAAACATGTCCTTCAGAAGGCAGCAGGAGAGAGGAGTAAGAGCAAAAGAAGGAGAACCCCTTATAAAACCATTAGATCTCACAGGAACTCACTCACTATCACAAGAACACCATAGGAGAAACTGTCCCCATGATCCAATCACCTCGCCCTAGGTCTCTGCCTAGACAAGGGGGGATTATGCAGATTAAAGCTCAAGATGAGATTTCGATGGGGACACAAAGCCTAACCACATCATCAGTGAAATATGTTTTTAACTTAATAAAATTTAAGTGTGTTTTACCTACTCTTAACAATCTATGTTTTAGTTAATGTATATTCACTGAGTAAACTTTATATTTTCTAAAATTGCATGGTGAGTTTTCAAATTTTTATTTTTAATTTTCATTAATATTTAACTTCTAAGGCTGTCTATGATTATTTCTTTTCTGATATTTCAATGTCAGTCTGAAAAGACAATGTAGCAGATAATACAAAATGGATTCTTGTTGAAAATCCCCTATAATGATAAACAAATAATTCAATAACCATGAAATAGGGGAAACTATACAGAGGGAATTTCTGTATATGCTACTTTACTATTGTCCACACCTTCACACCTCTTTTCAGATTTTGAAATTTTATATATATATTACATATATATATAAAATATATATGTACACACATACATACACACACAGAGGGAATTTCTGTATATGTTACTTTACTGTTATCCACACCTTCACACCTCTTTTCAGATTTTGAAATTTTGTATGTATATGTATATATGTATATATATACACACACACATACACACATATACACATATGTGCATTATCTGAGAATTTTATGAGCATATATATATACATAAAGCATATGAAAACCAAACATATTCACCAAACAATTCAATTCATTGAATTTAAAACATAACATTGAAATACTTACATTAATTGTCCATCACATTTATCTCTAAGTGGAGACTCAGATGTGCTCATTAGCTCTTCTCAGACACAAAATCCATATCAAAACGAGTCCTATTAGATGGAAAAATAACACATTATTTAATAAGCCCTAGATAATCCTTTGGGAAGACCTATTGTTAAATAAACTGCAAATTATTTATTGCTTACATTTCCTATGCTTCTGATGAATGCCATAAAGAGAGTTTTATCTCAGTGGATAGATATATCTAGGCTTATTTCTGGCTTTCAGCAAAGGCATAGCATGCCTGTAGTTAATATAATTCTTATTATGAGATTACTGAAAACATTATAAAATCATAAAGAACTGGAACTTTTTGCAAAGCAGCAAACAATAAAAGTCTAAGAAACTAAAAAGAGTATATTTTGTTTACTTATTTTGAAGCTGTTTACCTGAGCAAAGTATGCCCAAAAATATTTGAATACTATGCTAATGGAAGCATTTGGTCTCTAAATTTTATATTATCATTTTATACATTTATCTATTACCCATGATATAACAATTCAAATACATAGTTAATATTATGGTACATAATGTTATGGTATACAACATTATAATATGTATTTTATAGTCATCTTAATTTTTCTACTATGTATGAACCATGGGTTTCTAAAAATAGTATTCTCAGAGCCTCTAGATATAAATATTTGCTTGATTAAAAATATAAGAAATGCTTAATTCCTCCAAGATAGGACAATTGTTTTCTTCCTCAGGGTAATACTCTTTATTGTAATATGTAAAATAATAATATATTTAAGTCATGGAAAATGTATTCATTTACTTTTGCACATTTTTCATACTATTTTGCTTTTTGTCTTAGGGTTCAATAGGTTTCGAATATATCTAACTCCCTCTATATACCTTTTAGCTTTGATTGAATTCCTTTAGTTGTGTGTTTCTCAGTACAAAAAAGACTGGCCTTTAGTTAACTGTTGAGGTACGCGGAGAAATTTATTTCATTTGATTAAACATATCTTTTATTTGCCCTTGAATGATTACTAAATATAATATTTTTAAGATATTGGTGCAAACATAGCTAAATGGCTCATGATAAACTGTAGTATCTGACATTCAGTTCAGTTCATTAAAGGCAGATAAGTATGTAATTGCTGACACCTGTTCCAGTTTTGAGTCTGAGTTTCAGCGTTTCAATTCCTGCTGTCTTTCTTGCTCGAGTTTCTGAAACTTTCAGCACTCAGTACCGTAAATAGCTTTTAGGGAGGAAGTGGGTGATGCAAGAAGAATTCTTTTGTACCATGTTTTTCAAGATGAGTAAAACACCTCTAGCTGGGACATATACGACTCCTATTAAATAAGCAGATTTTGCTTACAAGGAGCTACTGGATCTATACTGGTAAGACTCTTGTTTAGTGGTTACACTGATAGTTTGTCCAGTGGAGAGGAGAAGAAAATGGGACAAAGATAAAAGAAAAATGGAAATTGCTGGAAAGCAACATAATTTTATTTTTTTAAGGCTACTTTTTAAAGTTATCAGGAACAACTAAGGTAAAATCATGAAAACTCAATTTTCCTGATCTACCAAGTAAAGCCATCATCTTTCATCATTTAAGGGTATCACAACAATATTAACTCCACAGTCAGACTGCCTGGTAAATTCTAGCTTTGACATTAACTCTACGATCTTTCATAAGCCATTTACACTGTGTGTCCTCCTTTCCTAATATTTAAACAAACAGAATAATAATCTCAAGCAATAATAGCACTGTTTTATTGATTAAATGGGTTATAATCAGTAGAATATTCAGTATCTGGCACATAGTTATTATCCAATAAATATTAGTTATCATAGCATATTTCTGTCCCTTTGAAGCTTATAAACATTCAAAGGAATAAAGAATGCTATATGTCATCTTCTGTCAATAAAATGAGTACTACACTGGTGAAAGATCAATGTTACCATAAATTATAAGTAACTAAAGAAAAATAAAAATACTAGACAAAATTTTGAACTCTTATCCCAATGCTCTGCTAGAACAAAGAACATAGGGTAGCTGAAGAATTAAGATATGCTTAAGGATATAATATCAATATATAAAAACAATGGACATGTTAGATATTGAGATTCTGTTAGTCATTTTATTTTCTGATTGTTTTTAAAAGACTTTTCTCTCAATAAATGTTTGCAATCACATGTGCATCATTTTGTTTAGCATGGTTCTTAGTATAACATATAATATCTGAGTAAATACAGATAGATAATGATAGAGATATTGATATATGCCTATTTCCAGTGACTATAAATTGTTATCAAGGCAAAAACCCTTATATGACATGTTTCATATATTAAAAAACAAAACCACAAGTCACAAAATTTTAGTTGGTGGGAATTAATTATCCACCCTTCAATGTGGAGGGTTTTACCATCATTAACACTTTAGTCATTATGCTAAGTGTGCATCGTCTATTTTTACAAAGTTTCTTCTAAACCATGCTGAAACAATGGCACAACACTTTTGGATCTTTTTTTAGTGAGTTATTTTACACTAAATTCATGAAATTCACTTATTTGACATAGTACTTCAGTAATTTTTAACTGTTTTCTTTTGTATATTTTAATTAATATATAAATATAAATTACTTTTTTACACGCAACATGCTGTTTTGAAATATATATATACATTGTGGAATAGCTAAATTGAGCTGAATTTTTATTGCAACAAAGTTCAAAATATTATCCTATATTTTGGACCGCACATACAAAAATATGTAAAGTTCTTGCATACAGAAAAAATTTGAGATTTAAAAAGTAAAACACTTGAATAGAGGTATTTTTATTGCCAACTTTGAATTCTATTTTTATTTGTATTATAATACAGATTTTTTCCCTAGGTTAAGTAATTAAAAAAAAAAAAAAATTCCAGTTAACACAACCTTAAAATAAAGTGAACTTCCTCTGAGCTGTAAAGGGTAAAATTATCAGTATAAGGATTATACTAAACCAAGTACTTGTAAAACATTTTGGCCACGATATAATCTGAAGACACATCTTTATCAATTTGTGCATAGAAGTGTTCAAAAGATACTATTATCCTTGAATAACAAGTAAATGACAACTCAAAGCGATCTAATTTTTTTATGGCTAAATATACTACCAATACTGCAGAGTAAAGCAACACTGATATAATACCAGTTCTTGCATTCTTCATACTACTGCTAGAGATCAATACTTGTTTGGTATTCTATAAAACACCTGCATTTCTTTCACAGAAAATACCAGTGAATGTCTTTGTTTCCACAATGGAAAAATATTCTATTATACTTCGTTAAAAATTGATATAATTTCATAACCCTCAGTCAATTGTAATTCTTTCTGATTGCATATGCATACGATTGATTGCATATCTTGTGTGAGAAAAACAACAATCACACTGATGTAAAAAAAGTTTTTGAATACACCAAAAATTCTTAAAGTACATTTAGTTTATTCATCTTATATACAGAATGTACATTAAAAAATATATGTCTTTGTGAGTATATGTTTACAAGATAGGATTCTCTGTTGCATGCAACAGAAGTGGTTTCAGACTAATGTAAACATTGGGAGACTGTGCTGATTGATAATAGAGTACCTCATAAAGTCACCAGTAAAACAGGAAGACGAGGCTTAGAAAAAGACAAAGGAAATGGAGAATCTAGAGAATAAGGGCTGCTGTCACAATCTCATGCTAGAAGCAATCTATGAGTACTGTCTCTCCACAAATATATGCAGGTTGCCTCAGCTTTCATCACCACTGCAAATATAACCAAGCATAAATTGCCTATGCTGGTACCTTTGCTACAGATGTCCCTCAAAATTGATGTGGCCGCCATCATTGCCACTGTTGAATATCTTCGTTGTCCCTGCATATTTTATTTTATTTTTATAATTTTAACTATTATTTTAGATTCATTGGGTATATGTGCAGGTTTGCTTGCTTATTTTAATCCCTAAGAAAGATTCAAAGCTCCACGTGTGCATGTATGTCTGACAAAAACTTATATAGTGGGGAAAGTCTCCATACATAAGAAGAGGATTCAGTTGTTTTGCACCAAAATGAAGAGAAATATCCAGTCTGTTCCATATTATGGGATGCCAAAACCAATTTCCACCATTCTTTCTAGATTTCAATTCCAATTATAAAAGCAAACAAAATGCATTTCTAATAAAACACGGCAGTATCAACAATAACCAAGTTATGAAATCAAGTGTCCATCAACAGACAAATGGATTAAGAAAATCTGCTGTATATACACAATGAAATACTTTTTAGCCTTGAACAAGAAGTTTTGCCATTTACAACAGTATGGATGGAATTGGAGAATAATATGCTATGTCAAATTAGCCAGGAACAGAAAGATAAATAGTACATGTCTTCACATATGTGGAATCTAAAACAATCAAACTCTTAGAAGGCAAGAGTAGAATGGTGGTTGCTAGAGGCAGAGGCTGAGGGAAGGGGTGGTGGTCGACAGAGGAATGGAGAGATGGCCAAAGGGCACAAAGCCTCAGTTAGAAAGGAAGAATAGTTTGGATTTTTTTTTTTTTTTTTTTTTGAGATCTATTGCATAGCATGTTGAATATAGTAAATAACAGTCTGTTGCACATTTCAAAATAACTAAAACAGTAAATTACAAATGTTCTCACCATTAAAAAATGGCATTTGAGGTGATGGATATGTTAATTAGCTTGATATATTCTACATTGCATTTGTAAATCTCAATATCACTTTGCTCCCCATAAATACATGCAATGAACATTTGTCAATTACAAGAAAAAAAGAGAATAATCTCTTTGCAATGATTCCTCACAAAACTGAATAAGAATTAACTCCCTTTCCAAAGAGAAGGAAGGGAAGGAAGGAAGGAAGGAAGGAAGGAAGGAAGGAAGGAAGGAAGGAAAAAGGGAGGGAGAAGGGAGGGAGGAAGGAAGGAAAGACAGGCAAGCAAACAAACAAACAATATGCAAATATGTATCTTGCTGCATTCAGGTTGAAGTTTAGGATCTCTAAGTGATACTTATCTCACCTCTGGTTTTAGTTCTGGTACCATCATTATATTCTTCAGCATGTAGAGAAAAATGTTAAGACATAGCACACACAAAAAAAGATAATTTGCTTTGAATATGGAAGTTTTGATTTTTCAGCAATTATAAACCTTTAGAGGTCACACTTGTATAAAATTAAAGTTAACTTTCATTAGGAGATTCCTATGTTATATTTCTTTTCCTCCCTTTGTTGTATAGAAACAACTTTATTTGCTTTAGATGATTAAGATCAATCACCCCAGTCAAAAAGTATAACCTCTATTGATTTCTTCTCACACAGAGATGGAAGGAAACCAAAAGTCTGGGAGGCAGTTTTATTTCCATTTAAATGGAATTATTGTATACCTCTGGACAGGGCATTTCTCTTTTGAATATTATATCTTCAAAATTGCAGAATGCAGAATTTTAGGAAAAGGAAACCAAGTGTTCATGAGGGGCTTAGTGGATGCAACAATGAGAGATTCCATTCTATTTTCTGTCTCTTGATATATGAACACATATATTCTAGTTATATAAGGAAGCTCACTATTGATAAATAGTTGGGGGTGTTTTAATCTCAATTTTAAAAAAATAATTGAGGCATAAAATCTCAATTTTGAGAAAAAAAATCTAAAACCATAGCTGTATCTTCAATAAGACATTTCTCATTTCAATAAGGTTATCTTCTGCATATTTTGTACATAATAAAAATAGTAGTTTTTCACTGATGGATTGTGTGGGTACCGTTATGTTGAATAACATATGCTATTGTTGGCAGAAAAAAGAGGTTATGGTAGCTCATCTGTAAGACAGCCACAAATAATTTCTTCCCTTCTGATATGTGGATACTGTTTTGCAATTAAGAGAAGGGGTTTATTCTTTTCTTCCACTTTGTGTCCATAGGAACTTGGCTCTCCAGGAGAATCAGCTAAAGTTATATCTTGCATGCCTGAGACTTGTTCATAATAAGCCTCTTGGCTTCTGCTTAGAATTCATGGAGTGTATGCTTTTGGAACACTGGAACAATTAATTGATCTAGGAAATCAACCACCTTTAAGAAGATTGAAAACCCTAAAACTGCTGAACTGTGAAAAGCCCAAAGCATGTAGAAAGGATCTAGAGAATAGATGCCTGTCTTCATACGGGATCTTTTCTCTCAATCGTTTTACATGGAGAGAAAGAGATTGAAAGAGAGGGAGGGGGATGGGGGGCAGAGAGATGGAGGGAGAGAGGGAGAGAGACATTAAGGAACACCAAGGAAACAGATACGTGAATAAAGAAGTCAGCTTTGCAGTGGACACTCCAGTCAAGCCCATCCAAGCAGACACCACATGACTTAGAAATGAACTGCCCAGTTTGGGAGATTTTGTACAGATAATTCAAATATCCAATTCAAATATAGTATAGTATATCCAAATATAGTATCTCTTTCCATGAGAAGGTATTACTGACCCTTTACCAAAGAAAAGGTTCAGTATAATCAATTTGATACCGAAGAGTTGATTTGTCCACTCTGGTTTATGGTACCATATCAGGTGATCAGGTTGTTCCTGCCATTCACGACTTGAGCACTGAGAAGAACTTGTAACTTGATTGGCCCTGATATGGACAATCGCTATTGTTTACTCAATTCAGTCTCCATTGTCAACATTCTACCTACTTTTGTGAATAGGCTTATCAAAACAAGCTGGAAGCTGAGGGTTACTGACATCGTCATTTCAGTGATCTAGTTCCACAGCAAGGCTCTATGGAGAGAATTCATGTGGGTAAAAATACTCTTACAAATCAAGACTGTTTTAAGTAGTTATCCCTCAAAAAATTCAATATCTTTCTCACCAGCCTTCCAGTCTTATTTCTTTCAAGTTCTTGTTCGAAGGCTTTGGTTATTTGTGATGCATTAGTACAGATGTTTCTCTTAATCTCTTTTTTAAGAATTATGAATCAGATAATTTATAGATTTTATCTTTTCTCTATTAGCGTTTCAGTTAAAGGACCTATTTACACAAAAATATACATGGGAATTTATCACAGTTTTTTTCTCCATCTCTTTATTCCACACAAAGTAGCAATAATATATTCTTCACAAATTTATTCCCTTTAGGTTTACGATCACCTTTGCATTAAGTTGAACGATAGACACGCTATTTTTCCCACAACTTTCAGAATGCCATTAAGAATAATCTGTAAACCAGATTATAGTATTTGAAATTTTATTTTTAAATAGTTTATATTAAAAGTTTTTTAATTTAAAAAATTGGTAAACTAGTTATAAGTAATTGACTTGAAATCACATGGGGGAGAGTAAGGATGCTGCTTATATGACTGAATATGCATCAACCAGATGTTAGAATGCAGGTAGAGGTACAAAGCATATTAGATAGATTATATAGCACCCTAGCAGATCAGATGCCATATCCCCTAATGTTCCGTGGTTATTCACTCAGTCTTTAAGCTCTATAACTAGGACAAGAACTGGTTCTTTTTTTTGTTTTTTGTTTTTTTTGGATTTTTTTTTTTTTTTTTTTTTTTGAGATGGAGTCTTGCTCTGTTGCCCAGGCTGAAGTGCAGTGGTGCTATTTCTGCTCACTGCAAGCTCTGCCTCCCAGGTTCATGCCATTCTCTTGCCTCAGCCTCCCGAGTAGCTAGGACTACAGGCGCCCAGAACTGTTTCTTTTTTAAAGCTATTTTCTAGATGCTTGACTCCAAAACCCAGGGACCTTCACTGTAATTATATTATCAAGGATTTTTATGGCCTCTACAACATCCTTTTCTATTACAGACATTTTGATATTCTGAGCCATAAGTACTGCATGGCAATGATGCTTTCAGTATTGCCCAAACCAGCTGGAAAACCTTGTCTTGCTCTAAAACCTACTCAAAGCAGCCAATCTTTTAGGCCATTTAGGGGATAATGAGAGCATCAGAAATGTTTTGCCTGCAAGAATCCAAGGAAAGTCACCTCCTATGTCCCAACTTTGTAATGACAAAAGATTCAAGGTGTAGAACTGTTCTTCACTTTAGAGGGGATATCTAGCATCTCTTAAGCAAAGAAACAACTAAATTCATCAAGGTGGCAGATCATAAGTTTTGTAGCAGACCTTTAGCACGCATATATCTTGTAAAAGAAATTAAGAACTGATATACAGATCCAAATAACATTATTTAATCTCAATACCTCAATAATGAATTGTTGTAATGTCTTATGTAATTTTGATATGAGAAAGGCACCTTGAACTTATAATAGCATAGAGCCAAATGAACTTTGACGCAAAGTGGAAAATGTGTATTGCTATCTATTCCAGATAAAAGCCAGCATGTCATGATACTCTTATAATATTCTCTATTTCTTGCACTGAATGTGACAGTATTTTCCATCCTAAAAACTGCATACTGATTGCCAAGGACTGTTTAATTTGTTCAAGCAAATAAATTCACCTCACAAATAATAATTGCATTTGCAGATGATTAATATTAAAATAATTCACTGCCATTCTCAAATAATCTATCCCTAGACAGTGGAAATGTGGATCTTAGAAGAGTCGATATCCTTGAGCCTTACAATCCTTCAACATGACACTAATTCTTGTAATTCCCTGGAAGTTAGAACATTGGAATTGATTTGCTATCTGTTATTTTGGTAGTTAGTGGGCGTTCCAAATTTTTCGCCTTGACTTTTTCTACCACCATAACCATTATCTCTGTGTCAGGATGACATTGTAGATGTTCTTCCAGTTGGTAAAAATATTCATTATAACAATAAACCCAAGGTATGGGGAAATAAATAGACCATGGGTGATAAATATGATCTAGTCTACCTTGTTTTGATCAAAACTCCACTTATCACCTCATTCCATAATGCTCACTCTGATCCATGGACAATATGTAAATTCTGGAATATCAAGGAGCTGGTATTATTTTAGAATCAGTGTCCAAAGATCTGAATGTAATTGAATATAATGTAATATATAACTCTGAAAGAGTTAAGAAAAGCAGTATTACCTATGGATGGTCAGAGAATTTCTATTCTTCCATCTGCTCTATGTGACTGAGATAAGAGTCCCACCTGTGGATAATTTTATTGTCCATATTATACTTTATGTGGAAATATAATGAAATGATTCCATTATTATCTAAAATTTTTCCACATAGTAATCCAAGTAAATATGTCTACCTTATGTAGGGAATACACTTTTATAGTTTGCAGTGAGTAGGTTTTCAAAAATTTAGTATTAAAATATGATTCTGGTTAGATGAGTTATTCACTGCTACAAAACCTAAATTTAAGAAGCGTACTGGTCAATAGAGATGAGCATAATCTTTCTCCAGAAAGCAGATAAATTAGACAAAGGAAAATATTTTTATTTTATTTAAAAATAATCATGTTGTATTTTTAGTGACTACAAAATTCAGAAACAAGCTTGATAAATCCAGACGAGACCAAAACTTGTTACTAAAATGGCTCAAGATAATTTATTCAAAAGTATTTTTGCCTACTAAATATATTTTATGGTATTACTACTATTATTTTAAATAATTTTGCTACTCAGACACATTTTCTCTAGTAGAACACAAGTATAAATATATTGAGGATTCTCTAGAGTAATTGCAATTAGTGCTTGATAGGGGTTTAATTAACAACAAAGAAAACATATATTAATGACACAGGCGGTTTTTGATTAATAGCTTATCTAAATTAATTACAAACATTATGTTAGCATTAACTGTATATTGTTTAAAAACATGACTAGAATTTATAAATGGATAGAAATTATTTTGTTTCATTTTATTTACTTACTTTAGTCCTAAAAATGAAAATACCTTTTGTGAGTTCAAATATCTAAGGCTAAAATATATTAACATTAACAGTATTTACTTTGATTGCTTATTTTTACTTTATTTATCATCTGTAATATTATATTTGTTAAATAGCCATATTATCAAAGACACCTTTCTGATATAAAACATCAAGTTACATTTGGTCTCTCAAACATACAATGAGTGATTGGCAGAAGAGATATCTATTTCTAAAGGTAGACAAAGACTTAAGAGTCCCGAAATTTCTCAGGTTATTAAATAAAAATGGTAACTACTGCATAAAGTTCCTGAGAAAGTCTTCTTTCTCTTACTCTTTTAATCAACAAATATTAATATGCTTCTACTTTACTAGTCTTTGTGATAGGTACTGGGGATGTATAGTGAATAAAGTATATTTAGTTGCTGCTCAGATGAAGTTGGTATGGTTTGGCTATGTCCCCACCCAAATCTAATCTTGAATTGTAGCTCTCACAAATCCCACGTGTTGTGGGAGGGAGTTGGTGAGACGTAATTGAATCATAGGAGCAGGTTTTTCCCATGCTATTCTCGTGATAGTGAATATGTCTCATGAGATCTGAAGGTTTTATAAAGGGGAATTTCCCTGCACAATTTCTCTTCTCTTGTGTGCCACCATGTGAGACATACCTTTCACCTCCTATCATGATTGTGAGGCCCACCTGCTACATAGAACTGAGTCCATTAAACCTCCAGACCCCAGAAAGGTAGGTCCACTGACAGCTTGCACTATGCATCTGGAAAAGCCACAGACACTCAATACCAGTTCATGAAGCAGCCAGGAGGGAAGCTGTACCCTGCAAAGCCACAGGTTTGGCGCTGCCTAAGACCATGGGAACCCACCCTCTTGCATCAGTGTGACCTTGACATGAGATATGGAGTCAAAGGAGATCATTTTGGAGCTTTAAGATTTAACTGACCTGCTGGATTCCAGACTTACAAGGGGACTGCAAACCCTTTGTTTTGGCCAGTTTCTCCCATTTGGAATGGCTGTATTTACCCAATGCCTGTACCCCCATTGCATCTAGGAAACAACTAACTTGCTTTTGATTTTACAGGCTTATAGGTGGAAGAGAATTGCCTTGTTTCACATGAGACTTTGAACTGTGGACTTTTCAGTTAATGATGAAATGAGTTAAGACTTGGGGGGACTGTTTGGAAGGCATAACTGGTTGACATGAAATTTGGGAGGGGAAAGGGGTGGAATGATATGGTTTGGTGGTGTCCCCATTCAAATCTCATTTTGAATTGTAGCTTCCACAATTCCCACATGTTGTGGGAGGGACCCAGTGGGAGGTAATTGAATCATGAGATTGGGTGTTTCCCATGCTATTCTCATGATAGTAAATAAGTTTCACGAGATCTGATAGTTTTATAAATGGGAGTTTCCCTGCACAAGTTCTCTTCTCTTGTCTGCTGCCATGTAAGATGTGCCTTTCCCCTTCCACCATGATTGTGAGCCTCCCCAGGCATATTGAACTAAATCCATTAAAACTCTTTAAATTTTTCATTCTCAGGTATCAATCTATTAACAATATGAAAACATATTAATACAAACTTTACCTCAAAGCTGCCTATTTGACTTATCTAATTAAATCCTATTTATTCTTTAATTGCCTATTTTTTTAACCAAATATTTTTCTCTCCACCAGACAAAATTGATCTCATTGTGTTTGCTAATAACATTTACCTTACTAAAATGTATAAAATATACTTATGTCATATATTTTATGACCATAAATATGACATTGTGTAATCCTCTTGCGCTTTCTGAGAATTGTGGTAATCCACTGTTGTTTTATTCTTAAGCACAATTATATTATATATGTGCATGTTTTTTGTTGCTCCTCTTCCTCCACTTTACTCTGAAATAATTATGTTGTTTTAAATACTTTTCTAAATTTTCCAAGTGGAGAATTTTTTAAATTGTATTTTAAAATGTAAATAATAAAGTGCAATTCCCTGAGTATATGTAGATCAAGGCACAAATTACAGGTTTCTTTCAAAATATGTAGACAGCTAACTGGGTAATAGTCTTCAAAGAAAATGATTCCAATGTGTAACTGAAACTCAGTAAAGAGGATGAGAACAACAAAAGAAATAGAGGAACATTTACTCTGAATCATTCTGGAACTCAGTGAAAGGATTTATCCTGAGAATTAAGCAAGCAGACATTGACAGATGTGACTACGCGCAATATTGGCTGAAAAAAAATTGTGTTTTTAAAAGGTAAGTGAAACTCCAGGTAAAGACACACAATATTTTAATATGTAAGTGGTGAAGGTTGAGATGAAATGATTTTGTAGACTTTACTTACAAAATTCTCAGTTGCTCCAAAAAAAGTTTACACACTTAATGTTCATATGTTTTGAATATGTGAGACAGCTGTTGTTTATCTATTATTGAGTATAGAATTGGGAAGAATGACCTGTCATTTTTCAAATCCTTAAAATAGTTGTTGCTTTTCTCTAATTTCCCTCCTCTCATTCTCTACTAAACCACTGAATCCCTTTGTACTCATCCTACTCCAAGTTTATTGCTCTTGTCAAAATCTGAACTGACTTCTACCTACTAAATCCAATGTTCTGTTCATGGTCTTCATCTCATTTGCCTTCTCTATTAGTCACGGTTCTGAAGATGGACAAAACTAAAAGGATAGATGCATATATGAAGGAGAGCTTATTAAGAAGTACTGACTCACAGGATAACAAGGTGAAGTTCCACAATAGGTCATCTACAAGCTGAGGATTATGAAAGCCAGTCTGAGACTCAAAACCTCAAAAGTAGGGAAGCCAACAGTGTAGCCTTCAGTCTGTGGCCAAAGGCCCAAGAGGCCCTGGCAAACCACTGGTGTAAGTCCAAGAGTCCAAAAGCTGAAGAATTTGGAGTCCAATGTCCGATGGCAGGAAGCATCCAACAAGGGAGAAAGATGATGGTCAAAAGACTCAGCAAGTCTGCTCTTTCCAACTTCTGCCTGCTTTATTCTAGCCATGCTGGCAGCTGATTAGATGGTACCCACTCAGACTAAGGGTGGGTCTGCCTCTTCCAGTTCACTGACTCAAATGTTATTCACCTTTGGCAACACTCTTACAGACACACCCAGAAACAATACTTTGCATCCATCAATCCAATCAAGTTGACACTCAGTATTAACCATCACACCTTTTAAACATTATTTAATATTTTATCACTCTTTCTTAAAAACACTTTCTTGGTCCTGCTTTCAAGAATCCACATGTTCCTCCTTCTCTTCCTTTGTTTCCTAGTACCTGCCCCTTTCTAATTCATTCTCACCTTTTTATCTGCCTCATTCCTTAACACAGGAGTAAGATTCTGATCTCAGACCTTGGACTTCTCTAGCCACATTCACTCACTTCGTAAATTTATCTGACTCTAAAATAAATACCTTAGACTCATAGTTCTCCCTTAAAATTCACCTTGTTTACCCAAATACTATTCAATATGCAGTTGATCCTTGAACAGCACATGTCTGAACTGTGTGTATCCACTTACACATGAATTTTCTTCTCCCTCTGTCACCCCAAGACAGTATGACCAACCCCGACACTTCCTACTCCTCAGCATATTTAACTTGAAGATGCTAAGAATGAAGACCTTCATGATGATCCATTTTACTTAATAAATTGCAAATATATTTTTCTTTCTTATGATTTTCTGAACATTTTCTTTTCTGCAGCTTAATTTTTTTGAAAGTATACAGTATATAATACACATAACATACAATATATGTATATGTTTGTTATTGGTAAGACTTCTGGTCAAATGTACGCTATGAGTAGTTAAGTTTTTGGAAAGTCAAAAATGATGCAAATTTTCAACTATTTAGTGGGTCAGTGCCCCAAATCTCGCATTGTTAAAAAGGTCAACTTTATCTTGGTTATCTCAAAATTAAGATGTCCAAATCTGAATTTCCAATCAGGCAGCTCAACCTGTTCCACCCCCGCTTTTCTCCACCTTAGATTGTGGTAGCTCCACCATTTCAGTTTGTGATTAAGCATCTTTAAATTGTCTTTGGTCTTCTCTTTCCATCACACTTTAAATCCAATATATCAACACATTTTCCTGGCTCTTCCTGGAAGAAGTATGGTAGGATGAATCTACCTCCCACTTCCACCACTGTTTTCATTCTAGAAAGGGCTATTATCTTTAACTTAACTAGTTATATTGATCTGCTAACTAGTCTACCTACTAAATTCTTTTCTTGTTACAGTCAATTCTTAGCATAGTTGCCAGAGTTATCATTTATAAATGCATGTTCATCCTTGTCATCTTCTCATGATTCCTCATTTAACTTAGAGTAAAATAAAAGTCTATAAAATAGTCTATAAAAGCTGTACTATGTAGGGTTAATTTCTCTCTGCGACCTTATTGTATACTCCTCTCTTCCTTGATTATCCATTTCTGTTTATGTTGGCTTCACTAGTTTTCCAGTGCTCCAGGGTTCCCCACAGCTCTCGGTCTTTTTACTGGCTGTTGACTCTTCCAAATACCCGTGACTCATTGCTTCATTTCCTTCTATTTTTGCTCATCTTTCAGCTAATCAGCATAGTTTCATCTGACTACTTTTATAATCACAAGACTCTTGGTATAATCCTCCCCACTTACTCTATTACAGTTTTTTCCCATAGCACATTTATCTTTTAAATATACTGCCTAATGTAATTATTTATTTTCTGTCTCCTCTCACACTACAACACTTACGAAATATAGCACATTTACTTGCTTTATTCCCTGTTCTAACATAATCTAACATAACATATTCCCTTGCATCTAACAGAATCCTTACTAATTGTTGAAAAATTCAGTTGGATAGAGGCCTTGAAATTAAAGATAACTTCCTGGATTAAAAACAGTATCAGGGTAGGTACCACATTTGTCTTGCTCCTGGATACATCGTCTATGCCTAACACAGTGCCAAGAACATAAGAGAACTTTGGTAAATTTATGTTTATTTAACAAATTACCTCCATAAAAAGTCGATTTACCAAGTATATTGAATTAGAGTATATCCATTTACATTTGGTAGCACAAATATTTTGCTCAGATATTTGAATTTTACCTAATTAAAATTATATAAATATGTACTTATGAAATGAGAATATATCCTACTTATAGTTAAAAGATTTAAAATAGGCAAAAATTTTATATGTGCATTATATATGTATATAGATAGATAAAAAATAAATATAGATAGATAAAAAAATAAATATATTACATATATGTATATAGATGTATATGTGTGTATGTGTGTATATGCATAATACACACATATTTTAGTTTGGCAAATTACATCATGTTAAAAATAGTCAAGAAAGAAAATATTATATAAATGATAGGGATTTTACATATACAAACAACTAAAGACAGAATGTAATTTTAATCTAACTAATATCATGTATTTGTGATCACTGAAGATTAAATTCGATATATTTAATTTTTTTTTTTTTAAATGAGTTTTCACTGTGTTGTCCAGGTTGGTCTTGAACTCCTCGACTCAAGCAATTTTCCTGCCTCAGCCTCCCTAGTAGTTCAGATTATGGGCTAGAGCCAATCACAAAGAATCCACATAAAGTAAGATAAAATGTGAAAAAAGTAGATCACTATTGAAAATAATGAAATCTTTATGATAATAAATTGTAGTCTAAATTCTAATATAAATGTTTGCTTGTGTAGCATCTAAGATTTCTGAACTAGTAATTAAACTCTATAATTAAATCACACAACAAGAGGATGGAAATGCAATTCAATTAACAAGGTTCTTCTTTTCTGATACATTTGATTCTTTCTCCTTGGTCTATTTCTTTGATATTGTGTTCTGATTTATGAATGCCACATTAGCTGATAAAAATCTACTAGAAGCTGAAGAGAGTGAGAAGCACCTGTTACACTGGTGAATTGCTCTAAATATAACCTGACAATGAATGATGGACTTTGAAAATATATCCATATGCTTCTATCTTGGCCAATGTAGCATCACGTAATATAGAGATTTGGGAATTCAACTGCAGTTTTTAAAATTAAAGTACTTAAAAGTGAGACATTATACTTTTCCAGTGTTAAAGACACGATTATTCAATTAGTTTATTTTTATTCTTAAAGCATATGCTGAGCATTTCAGAGCTATAGCTTTAGTGAAATTATAATTAAAGTTCATCAATTCTAGAGATACCTATAATCCAAGAGCAGAGTCAGATATGTACACACCAAATTAGGGAAGATACAAGGTATTGAGTTCAAAGATGAAGTATAAAAGGAAGGGCGGGCATGGTGTTTCACTCTTGTAATGCCAGCACTTCAGGAGGCCGAAGCTGGTGGATCACTTGAGGTCAGGAGTTTGAAACCAGCCTGGCCAACATGGCAAAGCCCCACCTCTACTAAAAATACAAAATTAGCCAGTAATAAGTGGCAAACGCCTGTAATCCCGCTTACTGGAGAGGCTGAGGTAGGAGAATTGCTTGAAGACGGGAGGTAGAGGTTGCAGTCAGCCAAGATCATGTGACAGCACTCCAGTCTGGGTGACAGAGCGAGATTCCATCTCCAAAACAAACAAACAACAACAAAAAAAGTATAAAAGGACATGATGGAAATGAAAGAGAGGTAAAGATTATATTGTAACAGAATAAATGATCTAACAATAAATAATTTATTTGCCCAAGCAAAAGTTTTTTAAAAAAATTAAAATTAGCATAAGTTTAACAAGGTACTGTTAAATACCTAGTGTTAGGTATTTGCCTAAACGGATTCCATCATTGTTGCTGGTATCTGAGCCTACTCTGACGAGGGAAATTGAAGAAGAAAGGTAGTATTTGTAAATGTTCTTCTTTACCAATGTCGAAAGTGGGTTGTCCAAGCTCTGAGGGGAGAGTCCTTGGAAATGAAGTTGGCTGTCCTTAGGTCTCCCCAGATAGTCAAAGTAGCCTAAAAGCTGGAATTTAAGAAAATAATTGCATTGACTTTTGTCATTTAAAATGAATGAAGCCTGAAGTACTGAGTCTTCAGAACTTCTAAAATACAGTCATGGGGGTTCCCTGATGGCTCAAATGTTAACATTTTCGATAATGGATAATGGGCAAAACTGGGAGGTTATTAGAAAATAGGACAGATAGAGTAACAGAAGAGGTACTCAAGAGACTAAAGACAATGTCTAATATTCAATGAATAAAGAATATTTCAATGTTTTAACAATAAAAACACAAAGGTTCATGCCATCGACTGAATATCCGTACTTAAGAGTTTCATACCACGAAAGGAAGAATGTCACAGAAGCCAACTCCTCAGTCTTTATTTAAAATATATTAAATCCGAATGGGATCTATCAGAGAACACGACATACCTATGAAGGTTTCTTTGTAACGCCTTTGTAAATTTTCATTGGAAAACTTGAAGTTTTTTTCTACACCAAACTCAAAATCTAGTTCTAATCTACATACTAACATTAATCTTCATCACACAGACACGCAGATATAAAATATAACGAAAATTGCTATTTTGGCAAATAAAGTCCACATATTAATAACAGATAAAGCTATGTTGTTTTTCTACTATGTTGAAAGCTGGCCTGTTTCTTCTACCTAAATTTCAGAGATGTTCAATTTCAGATAAACTTAGCTTGTTTACAAGTTACTCAATAAACGACCTCCAGAATAGCTATTGTGTGACATTCAATTCTAGAATATTAACATGTTTTGAGAAAAATGAAGCATTAAATAGACCATCATAATAGATTCAATATGAAATGTCAGTGTACACTTTAGAAATATACCTATTATTTTATTCACATATTTTTTTTATTTTTGGCGATAGCTAAAAATGAAACACCCATTGACAATGGTGCTTTTTAATGTATCCCCCAGTAAACATTATTAACTAGAATGCTTAGAAATGCATCTTCTCATTTTTGTATGTAGATAAAGCAGTGTGAATTTTAATTATATTCTTTTATGTCATTATAAATTAGTCCGGTTTAAGAATGTTATGCACTGTAGTGTCATACCATGTTGGAAATACTGACTGCAGAATAAATAGTTATGTCTTTTCTCCCTTTCCTCAGACCATGTCTTCAATGTAGATTTTCTGCTCCTGTCAATATAGTGAGAATAATAAAAATCAATTATTTATGTGACATAGTTTGTGCAGTGCACATAATTTAGTCTCAGAAATGTCCTTCAAAATATTGTTTACATTAATCATTTGCTAGATTGTAAGTTTGTTATAGCACCAGCTTCTATATGCCAAACCATGAGGTTTCTGATTAAGTACATTTAGTTATGTAGGTTTAAAGAACAAACTACATTTTGAAAACACTGGTTTCCTGTTATTTAAACACACACACACAAACATGAAAACACAAGAAAAATGAGTTATGAGTAAATAAATTTTCTTCTTACTTAAAATTGTTTATCCAGACTTCTAATCAGTGAGAATATAGCGTACCCAAATAAACAGTATTTCATCCTTTTAAACTTTTGAAGGAAAATCTCACTTATCTTTTGCCTTTGTAGTTCAGTTCAACAAATAAACCTTAAATGTTGTCTGTGCACTAAGCACTGGTGATACACAAATTGGGGTTACTTCCAACTTGTGAAAACTTCAGCTGGTAGTAAATGTGGCAACTAATATTTTATATTTGAGTATCTCTGTAAGTTAATTTCAATGCTTTCTGTTCAATGTTGATAATAAACAAAAGAAAAATGTATAGCAAAAGAGGACGTATATATACACAAATGTATGTGTGTGTGTAAAAACACACATGAGCAGTGTCTTTGAAATATGCTATTTTTAAATAACAGAAGAGAAAATGCATAATAAAGTTCATCTGATGAAATAAGAAAATATCCTGACTATAAATATCGATTATACTTTAAAAATTGTTTACCTACGAAAAATTTAAGCACTTGAAACATTTGAAATGCTATATGAGATAGCTATAGACTCACTGCTTAAATTTAACAAAAGCTAACTTTTTTGACAAAATTAAAAAATGAATGAATTTACGTGATTGATGAGGAAATAAAAGGCACTAGGATATAACTCCGATGATTCACACCTTTGTTCAGCGCCCTCATCTTGAGTGAAGGTGGACACCGTGACTTTCTTGCAACCAATAGAACATAACAAAGCCGACAGGCTGTCACTGTCATGAGTAGTCTGCATTGCATAATATTCTGTCATAGCTGACTATTTTGAAAGACTCTGCTGTTGACCTTAAAGAAACAAGCTGCGGCCGGGCGCGGTGGCTCAAGCCTGTAATCCCAGCACTTTGGGAGGCCGAGACGGGCGGATCACGAGGTCAGGAGATCGAGACCATCCTGGCTAACACCGTGAAACCCCGTCTCTACTAAAAATACAAGAAAATTAGCCGGGCGAGGTGGCGGGCGCCTGTAGTCCCAGCTACTCAGGAGTCTGAGGCAGGAGAATGGCGTGAACCCGGGGGGCGGAGCTTGCAGTGAGCCGAGATCGCGCCACTGCACTCCAGCCTGGGGCACAGAGCAAGACTCCGTCTCAAAAAAAAAAAAAAAAAAAAGAAACAAGCTGCTTGACCATTCTGTCTCTTTAGGGGTACAATAAGAAATTAATTTAGAAATCAGTGTGCCATCCTTTCAAGAGTTTTTTTGTTTTATTTTTCACATGATGAAAAATATATTGATATATTTAGTGTCATAATATCATAAAAAATAAAAGGTGTAACTATGGTATAATAGTTTCTTTTTCAATACTTTATTAATTATTTCAAACCATATAATTGTGGTCCAATAGATACGCATTAAAATCAAGGTCAAAGAGGAAATGAAAGTATTGGCCACAAAAGCAACAGAATGATTGTGCCAAGCACGTGATGTTTCCCTTATTCGAAATACTATCCTCTTAATCTAAATGACATACTTATGCTGTATCTAATCTTACAAATCACATATCTCTTCTTTGGTTAAGACTTTCACAAATCTCCCCTTCTAGAGTAAATGTGGCTCCACTTGCTTAGTAACTCTCTTATTCTCTTATCATGATGCACTTGCCGCTATTTTAGATTATCGATCAGTTGGCTCATTGATTATTAGTTCTTACAGATTTCTACAAAAACTTAAGCTGCATGAGAATAAGCACTTTAAATGTTTCATCACTGCTTTCCTAGAAATATTCCCTCAGACTTGGTAGTTCTTCAAGAAATATTTATTGAATAAATAAAAACTGCAAAAAGAAAGGTTGCAAAATTTCACTTAATGCTTGAAATAGCTGTCTTACAATGATGGTGAAAACACACAAGAATCTCCACAAAGTAAAATATTATTTAAGCAGTTTAAGGAAGGAAGTCTATTGGAGGTAGGATATAATTTTGACATAAAAATTAGAAAATCTAAAGTTTTTCAACATGCTTTCTAAACATGAAAGAAAATTTAAAGATCAAAATTATTTTCTACTCTCCAAAATCTTCAGTTTCATGATTTAGAATGCTCTCTAGACCTTTTAAAATTAACTCTTTGTCATATTTTCATCATTTGCAAATATACCATTACATATATATACACACACTATATATAATCTATATGGAATTGTATGTATGTATGTATATATAATGTAATACTACTCTACTACTGTATTGGATATATTTTCACTATCTTATACTGCAATATATACATGTTATATTAGCTGTATTTGTCACTATTAGATATCACTATAAGTATTATCCTCATTAATTTTATTAAAAGAAAAAAAAATGCCTCATGATTGAGAGTGAGATTTCATCATTATCATGAATACTATGGCCAATGGAAACAATCATTTAAAGAGTCATCATACTAATATAAACTATCTTAAAATGACTAAATACTTGGTTTTATTGATTTTTTCCTCAAAAAATGAAGTAAAATTTCTATAATCAGTTATTTTACTTTTTCTTACATACAAACTTCCAATTACATATTTTAGTTTTCTTGAATACTTTCATATGTGGAATTGTCTCTTCAGAGTCAATAATGTATGTCTATAATTAAAAATGTATTGTGATATATGAAGGCAGCAAAAGGTATTGTCTGAGAATAAATATTTTGTTAGTTTTTTACCATATTTACATACTTAGCAAGGGAAGCATAATTCTATTTCATTCCATTCAATCTGTAATAATTTGGCCTACTATGGATTCTATAATGGTCAAGAAATCAAGAAGAAGCAATATTGTTATCTAATATATGGATGAAAAACATAATACATTTTATAACATATTTTAATTTTATGTAGTTGCATGTTTATATTTGCTGATTATGTAATTGATGACCAGCAGACATCTTACATTCATTTATTTTAAAGAATCATATAACCAAAAGTTGATAATTGTACCTCCTACTTTGCTGTTTAATCATTAAGCATTATCAAGATACTAGGTATTATATATGACTAACACAGTATTATAATAAATTGAGGATGTAAAGGACGGATACAGTTTTAATTTATAATTATTTATAATAACATGTTTTTACAGTTTTATAATTAGATAAGAAAAATCTTTTTGCAATGTTTGCAGTAAAACTACTTAATATCTCCATTCTGTATTAAGTATTTGTATTGTTCCACCTCTAAATCACTGAAGTGAATTTTTTAATTGGATTTGGCAATTAAAATATAGGGGGAAATTATTTATATGAATAATTGACTTATTTATTTTGTTTAATGAAGACATATCTCACTAGCTCCCAATGCATACGAACATTTACAAATGAGTTGCGTGATTTTAGTTGTGACTTTTATGAGATTGGTTCCTGTCTGTGCCATATTAAAAACATTTTTCTCAATCATCAAAATTATAAAGAAATGATGACTGACAGATTAAATTTTTCTAATTATTACCAAATGAGAGTGGAAAACATGTGTATCAGTCTGGGTTATACTAAACTAACATTTTGTGTGTGTGTGTGTGTGTGTATGTGTGTGTAGAAAGTGAGAGAATTGTGAGGTTTTTTTTTTCAAGAAATTATTTGATACAATTGTTGGGGTCCATTTTGGCAAGTCTGTGGGGTGGGCCAGCCACAGGTTGGAAAACTGGAAACTCTGGGTTAGGAGCTAAAGCTGCAGTCAACAGGCATAGTTTCTTCCTCAGGGAAGCCTCAGTTTTTGCTCTTAAGGTCTTTCAACTGATTAGATGAGGCCAACCCAGATTATCAAGGTTAATCTTGTTCACTCAGGGTCACCTAATGATAAATGTTAGACACATCTGCAAAATATTTTCAGAGCAACACCTATATTAGTGTTCAATTGAATAACTGAATACTGTAGTCCAGCCAAAGTAACACATAAAAATAAGCATCACAACATGTGAAAGAAAGAATATATATAATACATATATGTACATATATATATATAAACGTACTTATAGGATAAACAATTGGATACTTATTAGACTGTCTTGATGGAAAATGTCAGTACAATTATAATATTTTACTGTTTGAAAACAAATATAACACTATTTTGATTATTTTCTATAAGTATATTTTACATTTTGTCACTAATAATGGAAATGGACTTTTTCAACTGCAATTCAGTTACACGTATTGGTAAACACAAATGATGTATTTGTAAACACAAATGATGTATTTGAACTCTAATATTTGAATTATCTTTTCCACAATAGGCACTTCTGTTTCTAATAAAATAAAGAAGGTGAAAGACTTTGATATTTTCTCGTGTGTTTGTGAAGAACAACGAAACAACATGGCATAAAAGAACTGCTCATAACTATGTAACATTTGTGAAATATATTGTTATTAACCAAAGAATGATAAAAAAGTAGTGTTTATCTTTGATTGCGATAATAAAACATTATTAATTTTGTTATAGGTGAACTCTATATAAACCACAAAAACAGATAGATGAAAGGTTCTTTTTAAACATTTTTTACAAAATTTGTCCTTCGAAATATTCCTGTGAACACAATTAAATCACTAAAATTATCCACCAAAAAGCAATGGGGAATTTTACTACTTTGTGCAGAAGAATAATTTACAAAACAAATGTTTGAAAGTAACATCAATTTTCACTTTCAATTATTCAATAAATTGTTGAAATTATTTATAGGTTATTGATTGTTCATTTTCCACCAAACATTCAGTTATCAGAAAGCATATCAAATAGAGAAAAACATTTACACCTCCAACAGAAACCAACAAATGAAACACAAGAGCAAAAACATGAAGAATTATGGAAAAAAATAAAAAACAACTGTTATTTTGAAACTGATGACATACAAATCATATTGGGTAAGGAAAGAGTTTTAAAAGAACTTTTTTTTTTGGCATTTATGGATCATATATGACATATACTTCTGATAACAAAATATCTTCAAATTGCAAAGTAAGTTGAGGTTGGCTATGCAAAAACAAAACAATAAAAAACAAATAAGAAAAAGTACCTTTATTATGTTAGAGCATATTAAGCGTTTTCAGTGATATTTATAATTGATAACTTTATGATGTGGAGATTTCTAGATAGTTGAAAATTATTTTCAAATGCAATGCTATTATATTTTACTGTTCTATTATTACAGATAAATAATTTATTTCTATCAAATTAGCAGAATAAAGAGTATTTTGGCCACAAAATGACACTGTAGATATTTTTGTTTTAAGCTGAGTAAAAATAATGTGACCTATGAATCTTGGCTAATTATTGGAGAAAGTAAACAGCAGATTAATTATTTTGTTTTCTCTGGGAAATCTAAAACTAAACAAAATTCATGCAAAAATAAAAAAAGTATCTTCAACTTCCACTTACCCTAAAATTTATTTTAAAATTAATTTTTTACCCATTTTAATATATTTATTACTTTCTCATAAAAAATACATTTTTTGCATTAGTATAATTTAAAACTTTAGAATATTTAATAATGCTAAAAAATACAATCTTGAACAGCTGTCAAGCTTGAAAATTAAAAATAAACATAAATAAACAATTTGAGGCAAATTATTATTAAATTACCATTAATGTAAGAAATACATTATTTTTATGTGGCAAAATGCAAAAATTTTATAATACAATATATTTTGATATTGTTCTGTGCATTTTATTATGATGTTAAATTGCCATATGTTAAAATATGTATAAGTTTTCAGGTTGAATTACATAACTATTTGGTAATCATTGGTTTGTAGCTGCCTGGAAGTGTTGAGATAGATTAGGGGTCCCTAAGCCCTGGGCCACATGGGTACTGGTCAATGTCCTGTTAGGAACTGGGTGTCACTGCAGGAGGTGAGTGGTGGATAAGAGAGCATTACCTCCTGAGCTCTGCCTCCTGTCAGATCAGCAGCAGCATTAGATTCTCACAGAAGCACCAACAACCCTATTGTGAACTGCGCATATGAGTGAGCTAGGTTGTACACTCCTTATGAGATCTAACTAATGGTTGATGATCCTAGGTGGAATAGTTTCAAATTGTCTTCCCCGAAACTGGTCCCTGGTGCCAAAAAGGTTGAGAACTGCTGAGGTAGAGAAGGCCAAGAATCAGTGGATTATATGAATATAAGAATTGAGAGTTTGGAGAGATAGTAACAGTACAACAGACCCACAGTTTGCTGCTTCTAGGGCCCTGTCTCTCTCTCACTATATTATCCTATTAGAAACTGAACATTTTCTGGACTTGAGTGCTTTAAAAAGGAAAAAAGTGTATTTATATCCAAATAATTTTTTCCAATGACCATGACAAAATACTCATAAAACCAGACTACAGTTTATGCCCAAATAAAATGATAGAAGTTTTACAGTTCTTTGTGTACGTTTTCGTACTTTTGCCTAGTCAGGAGATAGTTTTGTTCTCTTTTGTTTTTGAGATTATAATATAAAATTTAAATAAGTTAAGTGATCACCTACCAGACAGGAATTGAAGTTTGTGATGCTTTTCTGAGAAGTTTTTTCATGAAGATATTCTCTTCTATTTCCAGCATGATGGGAATAAATACACAATCCCTTTAATTTTATTACTTCAGATTATATTTAAGTTACAAATGGATAGCTTGTAAACTTTCATTTCAAGTACTATTTATTGGAACACTTTCATTCCTTAAGATAATGCCTTAGTTTATTATTTAACCTGAAAGATCAGACCTTTCTTTTCTATTACTTTTCTTGAACTCAGGTTTGTTGATTTCCTTTTAATTTTATTTTAAAGGAAGTTTTGTTTTGCCATTATGAAAAACTTAATGCAGCTTTATAGTCTTTTAATTAATCCAAAAAAAAAAAAAAACAGTAATGTGGAACGAATAATATTCATTGAAGGTGACTGAGATGAAATTTTAAGGAAATAAAAAATGTATACATTACTATATGACACCTTTCCTTCCCCCAGTGAAAACTACACAATGTAACCATAAATTACAGTCCTTTCACTTCTTCATTGCATGAGTAAAAGGGTGTGAGAATGCTCATTCAGTTGGGAAATCAGATTGACTTAATAATACCATAGCGAAATAGTGGAAAATGCTACATACTTACTGTTTTGAAAATATATTTAAATTTATGTATGCATTTCCAGAAATATTCATCTCATGTCTCTACACATATCATAAAAGCAATTTATTCCAATATACATCATTTTACTGTCATTCTGATATTCTCAGGAAATATTCAAATTAGTTTATGTTCTAATATGGAAAACTGAGGCATCATGAAATTATCACATACGTTTAATTTTATTACTCATATTTACTTTCATGACCTTTTTTTAATGTGTGGGAAAATAAGCACCTTTCTGACATCCTACCTTTCCTGTACTGTTTAAATGTGCAGTGTTATACATTTTATATAAATATAAAAATGTACTGTTTTACTGATGCAGACATTTATTTGAGAAAAGTCTAGGTGTCATTTGCCCATGTTCTTTAAGGTGTTAAGTACCTAAGATGTAAAATCACCTAAAGTTTAAGCAGTTAGTGTTAACATGTTTGAAAATAAACTCCTGATCTTTTCCTTTAAAACTGATCCTACACACTATTTACCTTGTCAACCAACAGCTGCTCTATCATCTTAGATTTTCAAGAAAAACAATGTATATATAAATCATCCTTGACTCTTTTCCCCTCACATTTCACATTATTAGTCAGTAAACTATATTGACTTTACCTTGGAAATACAGTCATTCCTTGGTCTCTACAGGGGCTTGGTTTCAGAAACCCTATGGATACTTAAATTCACGGGTGCCCAAGTCCATTATATAAATAGTACAGTATATGCAAACCACTTATGTACAATCTCCTGTATATGTTAAGTAATCTCTGGATTACTTACAATAATTTATATAAAAACTAAAAATAGAACTACCATATCATCCAGGAACCCCAGTACTGGGTATTTATCTAAAATAACAAAATAAGAAAATATAATTGATAAACTCTATTGTTTAGAAAATAATGACAAGAAAAAAGAAATCTTTACTTGTTCAGTACATATACAACCATCATAAGCTCAAAAATATAGTACATTCCAGAAAAAAAAACAACATATTCTGGATTAAAAAATTTTGATCTTCAGTTAGTCAGATTAGTGGATGTGGAACCTGTGAATATAAAGCACAAATTGTATATCCAGAATCCAATCTCTTCCCATCAATCAATATTATCACATATTTTCATCACTACCACTTTGTCAGCATGCTAAAGATCCTAAGCTGAGCAAAACCTTACAGATAGAGCAGGATATAAAAGTAAAGTGTAATTTTTAAGACTATTCAGACAACGAAGAGCTGACTCAGTTGTTAAATTTATCATGGTTTTTATTGTTATATTTTAAGATAATAGATGAAACTCATAATATCTCTTTTTCACGTTTGTATAAGCACTTGACTGATTTGCATTTGATATGTGCTCAGTGCATGTTACTAGATTTTTTAGCTCAATTTCTTGATAAATATCTATAAAATATTTAAATGTACACTAATATTGGCACTAGGATGCTTACACATAATGTTTCTTCTGATTCACACAAAAATTATCTAAGAATTGCCAGCGCTCTATTCCCCTGATTGCATGTAAAGATACTGAGAAAGCTAAAGAGAACTTGTGACGTTGGTATCACTTATTATTGATATTATTTGGATATCTTAAAAACAGTAGCTAGTACCCTACCTTTTTTACATGTACACAAAATCCTCTACATTAAGGTTTAACATACATTTTCTGGTAAGCAGACGGATAGTAAATATTTTTACTTTGCTGAGTATGCAGTATCTACTACGACTAGATAATTCTGGAATTTTATAGCGAAAACAATCATAAGAAAGAAATGAATGAGCTGTGTGTTCCAAAATCTTTATTTCTAAACACACATGGGCCAGGCCCGGTGTCTCATGCCTGTAATCCCAGCATTTTGAGAGGCCAAGGTGGGCGGATCACCTGAGGAGGCGAGTTAGAGAAGAGCCTGGCAAATATGGTAAAACCCAATCTCTAATAAAAATACAACAACAACAACAAACAAACAACAACAACAACAACAACAACAAAACTACCCAGGCATTGTGGCGGGTGTCTGTGATCCAAGCTGCCTGTGAGACTGAAGTGGGAGAATCACTTGAATCCGGGAGGTGGAGGTTGCAGTGGGCTGAGATTGTGCCACTGCATTCCAGCCTGGGCGCGATAGAGAGAGACTCCATCTTTTTTTGTTTGTTTGTTTGTTTGTTTGTTTTTTAAGAAGAAAAGAAAACAAAAAACAGGCTGGGAGCGGCGGGAAACACCTGTAATTCTAGCATTCTGGGAGGCTAAGGAGGGCGGATCACCTGAGGTCAGGTGTTCGACACCAGCCTGGCCAACATGGTGAAATCCCCTCTCTACTAAAAATATAAAAATTAGCTGGATGTGGTGGCGTATGCCTGCAATCCCAGCTACCCTGGAGACTGAGGCAAAAGACTCATTGGAATCTGGGAGGTGGAGACTGCAGTGAGCTGAGACCGGGCCACCACACTCCAACTTGGGAAATAGAGCAAGACTCCGTCTCATAAATAAATAAATAAACAAATAAAATTAAGTGAAAAAGAAACAGCAACAACAAAAAAACCTACGACAGGCTAGATTTGGTCCATAAACCATAGTTTGCTGACTGTTACATATAACAAGGGCTTGGCAATTACAGTTATACAGAAAGTGCCCGGTAAATTTTATTGAATTAATATTTACATTGGTTTAGTGAATTCATATAGTTTTAAAAACTTCAGAAGGTGACATCAACAAGATGGCCTACTGAGGTGGCTGCCACTTATTCCACTCATCACAAAAAAAAAAAAAAACAAACAAAAAAAAAAATCAGCTACATTTCAACTAGCGTTATCTAAATGAGAGCGATGAAATACAGCAAGAGAGTTGTAGAAACCCTGTAGAGAACAAAACATCCTGCCTCTGTTACCCAATTAGGATCATCTCAAAACCAAGAGGGACTTCTCCCTGTGGAGAAGATGTATGCAGGAGGGCCCCAGTGGCCCCTATTATCATCACAGACACCTGCAGTCTCTGCTATGAGAGAATTCTCCAGTAATCACAGACCCTGAGCTCAGTTTGGGGAGCTGTCAGGAGTTCACATGGCTGCATTACTTCAGAAAGGAACCCACATTGTGTGCCCCAGGTATGTCCCAACCTGCTACTGCACAGCACCATCTTGAAATTGGAGCCACTACAGAATATGTCCTGTACCAGGTGCTAATAGTCACTGCCATCTCTCCATCCTTGTGACTCCACTGTCATTGTGTCCTGCTCACACACGTGGTAGCAGGCCATTCCCCGGTCTACCTGCTACAGTTCCCTACCCACTGAAAATAAGCAGCCTAAGAGGCATTTTATCTTCCTCATCCCAGTGGCTGCAGCATTCTAATTCTGGTTACTCAGAGACCAAGCCCAGTGGAACCATTGTGATCCCTGTGCCTGAGTCCACATAGCACCCTTTCCCAAAAGAAACATCGAGCCCTGACCAGTAGGGAAACTGAGCTTAATCCAGTAGACCAGATGTGTGCTCCATTAATGTGTGACCCAGTCTGGATACTTGACTCCAGGCAAGCCATACCTGAACCAGTGGATGAATGTTGTCCCCTTAGCACCATAACCAATCTGCTATTCCACATCCAGGGAAAAACAACTTTGGCCCAGGAGAGCTGCTGCATTTTTTGTGCCCAATTCTGTATGACACCTTTCTCCCAGGGAAACAAGACCCTGGCTGAGCTGTATCCTCCCATCCTCTGGGTCAAACAACTGCAATGCCCTCTTTCCTGAATGTCGATCACTGCTCTGGAGTCTGAGTTGCTGAGTCACACCACCTTCCTATGTAGTAAAGCCAACATTGCACTGCTACCCATCCCTCAGAGTCCATTTTGGAGTATTTGCTGTCACTGCACCTGGCCTCACAGAGTCTGAGCCACTGTTGTGTTCCACCACTCCAGGTACAAGAGTCACCATTACATTGTACCTACTCTTCTTGTTCCTAAGGTGACACTCTGCCTTGTTGACTCTGGAAGTCAAATTGCAACCATGCCCTGGTCCCCTGAGCATAAACTTCTGAAAAACCCTTTTATCTCTAGAGCCATACCAGTGCTGTGCATGGACCCCCAAGATAAGGGTCATGGATATATCCCTATCCCTTAGACTCAAGTTATTGGGAAGTACCTCAGAGTCACAGTCCTTAGCTTGGTGGGACAACAGCATTCATCTGTGTCTAAGAGAATGAACCTACACCCATGTTACAGGTGCTATAGTAGTTCTACCAGACATTAACCCCAGGACCCAAGATTCACTACCAATGTGAAAATGTTGGCCCTAGAACACAGCACTACTGTAGCTGTCTGTGGCCTGTGTTAGACCCAACACCAAGAGTGATGTCTTCAATGTAGTTGTCTTCCTACTATATGAAAAAAATGAGAACAGGATGTTTGCTGAAGCTCTTGCCATCAAGAACACTAGCAATCAACTTTTCCACCACCACACACTCTAGCAGCCTAGGCCAGAGAGGTACTTGCATCATTGCTGACATGGATTACAGCTAAAGAAATTGTTCTGAGACTATCCTGTTGTGCCCACCAGAACTAACTAAAAGCCAACACCTTACCAAACCAACATCCTAGAATCCATGTGTAGGTAAAAGTCTTTCCCTATGAAAGCTGCTCTATAAAACTGGAAGAGCCAATTATTTTACCAGATGTGCCAATATCAATACAGGAATAAAGAATCATGAAAAAAAAAAAAATGATATCACAAAAGAAACACAATAGTTCTCTAATACATAACCCCAAAGAAATGGAAATTTAAAAATTGCCTGAAAATAAATTTAAAATTATAATCTTACGGAAGCTTAGTGAGATAAAAGAAGATGCAGGTAGACAATTCCATAAAATTGAGAAGGCCATTTATGATCCAAATGAGAAATTCAACAAAGAGATAGATATCATGAAAATGAACCACACACAAATCTTGGAGGCAAATAATGAATGAATAAAAAATACAAGTGAGAGTTTCAGTAGTATGTGGGTTTAATCAGAAGAATTTCTAGACTTGAATAAAAGTTTTACAAAGTAAAGCAGCCAGAGGTGGGAGAAGATGAATAAAAACAATGAAAAAGCCTACATCACTTATGGGACACCATTAAACAAACAAGTATGTACCTTACATGGTTGCAAGTGAAAAGAGATGAAGAAAGGCAGAGAAAAATTATTTAAGAAATAATAGCTGAAAATTTATCAAGTCTTGGAAGAGATACGGATTTCCAGATCTATGAAAGTTCTTCAAATAGATTCAACCCAAATAGGTCTTCTCCCAGTCTAGCTGCTACAGCTCCGTACCCACTGAAAACAAGCAGCCTAAGAGGCATTTTATCTTCCTCATCCCAGTGACTGCAGCATTCTGATCCTGATTACTCAGAGACCAAGCCCAGTGGAACCATTGTGATCCCTGTGCCTCAGTCCACATAGCACCCTTTCCCAAAAGAAACATCAAGTCCTGCCTAGTAGGGAAACTGAGCTTAATCCAGTAGAGCAGTGTGCCCCATTAGTGTGTGAACCAGTCTGCATACTTGACTCTAGGCAAGCCACTATCAAAAGTCAAGACAAAGAGAGAATTCTAAAAGCAGCAAGAGAAAATTGTCAGGTCACAAATAAAAGAATCCCCATCAGACTCTCAGAAGGTTTATATGCAAGAATTTTGCAGGCTAGAAAAGAAAGAAATGGTGTATTCAAAATGCTGAAAGAAAAAAGCAAAAACGGGCCAAGCATGGGAGCTTACATCTGTAACCCCAGAATTTTGGTAGGCTGTGACAGGAGAATCACTGGAGCTCAGGATTTCGAGATCAGCCTGGGCAACATGATGAGACCTCATCTCCACTAAAAATAAACAAAAATTAATCAAGCATGGTGGCACACACCTGCAGTTCCAGCAACTAGGAAGCATGAAACAGGAGGATCCTTTGAACTGGGAAGTCCAAGGTTGCAGTGAGCTATAATCACACCACTGTATTCTAGCCAAGGTGACAAAGTAAGACCCTGTCTCAAAACAAAACAAAACAAAGGAAAGAAAAGGGAAAAGGAAAAACAAAAACAAAAACAAAAACAAAACCTGTTAACCAAAAACATTATACACAGCAAAACTATTCTTCAGAAATGAAACAAAAATAAAATGTTTTCCAGACAACAAAAAGCTGAGAGATTTCATACCACTAGCCAGGCCTTACAAGAAACGCTTAACAGTGTGATTCAAGCAAAGTGAAAAAATAATAATAGTTGACATAAAAACAAGAGAGTATGAAACTCACTGGTAGAAGTGAACATATAATCAAATTCAGATAATTCCACTACTGAATGGTAGTACATTAATCTTCCAGATCTCTAGTATGAAGAGTAAACCTCAGAGTGGTCAATCATAACTATAGTTACAATAAATTGTTAAGAAACCCACAATATATAATGACATAATATAGGCTACAACAAAATAACACATCATCTTTCTTATATGGGGAAGCTAAATATTGGATATACAACGAAATAAAGATGGCAACAATAAACACTGGGGACTACTACAGGGAGGATGGAGGGAGGGGGTCAAGAGTTGATAAACTAACCATTGGGTACTATGCAATATAGCCATGTAACAAACCTGCACATATTCCACCTGAATCTAAGATAAAATTTGATATTGTTAAAAAAAAAAAAAAGAAGGAAAAAGTTTGAGGGAGGGGAAATTCTGCAGTATTTGTATGTGAACAAAGTTAAGTTTTATCAACTTAAAAGAGTTCAGTATAACTATGAGAGGTTTAATATAAGTCCCATGGTAACAATAAAGAAAAAAAATACAGCAGATAAGAAAGAGCAAAAAACATGTTTAGCAGTACAGAAAACCACCAAAACACAAAAATAAGCAACAAGAGAGGAAGAAAGGAACAAAAAATCTATAAAACTACAAGAAAAAAATAACAAAATGGCAGAATTAAGTCTTTATTTTCGAATAAGAAGCTTGAATTTAAATAAATAACATTCTTCAATTTAAAGATATGGAATAGGAGATGGATACCCCACTCTCTATGATGTGCTTTTTTCACTTTGCATGTCAGTACCAAAACATCTCATGTAATGCATAAATATATACACCTACTGTCTATCCACAAACATTTTATAAAAGATGTAAAGTGCCTGAATGAAGAGAATATTGAAAACCAACTATATGCTGCCCACAAGAGACTCAATCCAACTGTTAGTACACAAATAGACTGAAAGCGAAGGGATGGAAAAAGATATTCAAGATACTGCATGAAAATTGAAACAAAAGGAGAATAGAAATAGCTATACTTATAATAGAGAAAAACAGACTTTAAGGAAAAATCTGTTAAAAAAAAAGGGACAGAAAACGTCATTATATAATTGTAAATAGGTTAATTCAGTTAGAGGACATAAAAGTTGTAAATATACATGCATCCAACAACAGAGCACCCCCATATTTAAAGCAAATATTATTAGATCTAATGGGAGAGATACAAAGCAATACAGTTGGAAACTTCAAGGCTTCACTTTTAGCAATGGAAAGATCATTCAGATAGAAAATCAACAAATAAATAACAGATTTAAACTGCACTTTAGTACAAATGGACCTAATGGACACATACAGAGCATTCCAACAACTGCAGAATACACATTCTTCTCAACTATACATGGGACAATAAAATATTCTGCAACATAGATTTTATAACATGCCACAAAACAAATCTTAACAAATTTGAAAAGATGGAAATAATATAAAATCTCTTTTTTTGATCACAATGGTATAAAAATAGTAATCAACAACAGGAAGAACCTCAGAAATTTTATAAATACTTCAAAATTAAACAATATACTTCTGAATAACTGATGATTAAATGAAGAAATTAAAAGAGAAATTTAAAATTATTGAGACAAATACGAAAGACACATCACAGATCCAAACCTGCAGGATACAGCAAAAGCAGTTCTAAAAGGGAAGTTTATAGTAGTATTAGCAAAGATATGGAATCAACATAAGTGCCCATCAATGGATGATTGAATTTAAAACAATGTGGTCTATATACACAATGGAATAATATTCAGTCATAAGAAATAATAACGTCATGTCTTTTGCAGCATCATGGATAGAACAAATGACCATTATTTTAAGTGAAACAAGTCAGTAACAGAAAGACAAATATGGGTGGATCATTTGAGGTCAGGAGTTCTAGACTAGCCTGGACAACATAGTGAAACCTCATCTCTACTAGATACACAAAAATTAGCTGGACAGTAGTGGTGTGCTCCTGTAATTCCAGCTACTTGGGAGGCTGAGATGGGAGAATCCCTTGAGCCTGGCAGGCAGAGTTTGTGGTGAGCCGAGATCAGGCCACTGCATTCTAGTCTGGGCAAGTGAGACTCTATCTCAAAAAAAAAAAAAAGACAAGAATTATATGTTCTCATTCATAAGCCAGAGTTAAATAATATGTACACATGGATGTAGACAGTAGAATAATGGACAATGGAGTCTCACAAGGCTGAAGGAGTTGCCATGGTGGTGGATAATGGGGAATTACTTAATGGGTACAGTGTACATTACTCGAGTGATTGACATATTAAAAAAGTCCCGACTTGACAGCTCCACAACTGTGCACATGTATGCCATAAATTTATACAAATTGAAAAGAAAATAAAACAGAAATATCTCAAGTAAAAAAACCTAATGTTGTATCTCAAGGAATTGGAAAAATAAAAACAAACTCAACCCCAAATTTATAGAAAGAAGAAAATAATAAACATTAGAGGTGAAATAAATCAAATAGACCGTGAAAACATTACAAATATTAAACAAAATGAAGAATTTTTTATAAAGATAAGCAAAATTGACAAACCTTTAGCTAGATTAAGAAAAAAATGGAGAAGACTCAAATAAAATCAGATAAGAAAAAGAAGACGTTAAAAATGATAGCACAGATTTACAAATGTTCATAAAATAATGTTATCAACAATTATATGACAATATATTGGATAACTTAGAATGAATGAACTACTGGATGCATACAATCTGCCAAGATTGAACTATGAATAAACAGAAAACCTAAACAGACAAATATGAGTGAGAAAAGTGAATCAGTGATAAAAGTCTGTCATCAGTGAGGAGTACAGAAACTGATGGATTCATTGCCAAATTTTATAAAATGTTAAAAAAAACTAATAACAATTTTTTTACAACTATTTTTAAAAAAATATAGAGGGGAGAATCCTTCCAAACCCATTCTGCAAGGCACACATTGCCCTGATACTAAAACTACAAAAGGACACAGTATAAAAAAGATAATACAGGGCAATATTTGTGATGAACATAGATGCACATATTCTTAACAAAACACTAGCAAACTGAATTCAATAGCACATTAAAAATATCATTTGTCATAATCAAGTGTAATTAATCCCAGGGATGCAAGAATGGTTCAACATATACAAAGCAATAAACATTATATATCTCATTAACAGAATGAATTATAAAAGTTATACAATCATATCAATAATTGCAGAAAAAGTATTTGAGAAAATTCAGCATCCCTTCATAATAAAAACTTTCCCCGAAAGCATAGAAAGAATGTACCTTAACATAATAAAGTCCATAGATGACAACCCATAACTAACATCATACTGAATGAGGAAACTGAAAGGTTTTTCTTCTAAGATCCAAAACAAGATAAGGATACAGACTTTTTGACACATCTATTTAACATAATACTTGATGTCCTGGCCAGAACAATTAGGCAAGAGGAAAACACTAAAAGGTATCAAAATTGGAAAGCAAAAACTCAAATTGTTTCTGTTTGCACATGATAGGATTTTATATGTAGAAAACTTTAAAAACTTCACCAGAAAAAAAAAAAAAAAAACCCGATTAGATCTAATAAACAAATTTAGTAAAGTTGCAGGATCCAAAATCAACTAACAAAATTACTAGTGTTTCCATATGCCAAAAGTGAACTATTTGTAAATCAATAAATTAATCCCATTCCTAATATCTATACAAATTAAAATTTAGTGATATCTTTAACCAAGTAAGTAAAAAAATCTGAACACTCAAAAGCATAAAACGTTGATAAAAGGAAGTGAGAAAGGTACAAATGAGTGGGAAACTACCTCATGTTCATGTGTTGGAGGAATGAATATTGTTAAAATATTCATATCATACTACCCAAAACAATTTATAAATTAAATGCAATTTTTATGTAAATACTAATGACATTATTCACACACACACAAAAAAAGAAATCTTAAAATTTGTATGGGATCCATAAAAGGCCCAAACAGCCAAAGCAATCATAAGGAAAAACAATTAAAGCTGAAGGTATCACCCTATTTGGCTCCTAAGTAAACTTCAAAGCTGTAATAAGCAAAACAGCATGGTACTGGCATAAAAGCAAACAGCCCAATGGAACAGAATAGAGTTACAATGTAAATACTTGCATTTAAAACAAACTGGTTTTTGACAAAGGTGCTGAAACACATAATGAAAGGAAAATCTCTTCTATAAATGATATTAGGAAAACAGGACATACATATGCAGAAGGAAGCTAAACTGAGACTCAAGCCATATACAAAAATTAATTCTAAACATATGCAGAAGGAAGCTAAACTGAGACTCAAGCTATATACAAAAATTAATTCTAAACCAATTCAATAAATGTTTGAATTTCGTGTTAAACCTAATTTAAATGTTAGACCTGAAACTGTGGAACTACAAGAGGAAATCTTAGGGATGAAAACAACCATGACACTAGTCCTGCCAGTGATGTTTTTGAAAATTACCTGAAAAGCATAGGCAACAAAAGCAAAAATATAAATGGGATTACCACAAACTAAAAAAAGTTTTTGCACAGCAAAGGAAACAATAAATGGAGTAAGGAGAAAATCTACAGATGTAGAGAAATCATTTAATGCATCTTATAAGGAGTTAATATTTAAAACATACAAGAAACTCAACCCATTAACAATGAAACAGTTAGCCATGCTTAACATCACTAATCGTTATAAAAATACAAATCAAAACCATGAGACATCACTTCACACCTGTTAAAACGACTATTATCAAAAAGACAGAAGAGAACAAGTATTGGTAAGGATGTGAAGAAAAGAGAACACTTACACACTCTTAATGGGAATGTAACTTAGTGTAGCCATAATTTAAAACATTGTGAAATTTATTCAAAATATTAAAAGTTAAACTACTATATTATCTAAAAATTTCACTACTGAGTATGTATCCAAAGGAAATGAAATAAGTATGTTGAGGAGCTATCGGCACTCTCATGTCTATTGCAAAACTATTCACAATAGCTAAGATATGGCATCAACAGAAGTGTCCATGAATAGAGGAATGGAAATAAATGTGGTATATATACATAATGGAATACTATTTAACTATAAATAGAATGTAATCCTGTCATTTGTGACAGTGTGGATCAACATGGTGAATATTATTTTAAGTAAAATAATGAAGGTGCAGAAAGAAAAATACCACAAGATCTCTCTTACATGTGGAATCTGAAAACACTGATCTCATAGAAGGGTGGTGTGAAATGGTGGTTTTACACCAGAGGCTGAGGTGGTTGGGTGGGGAGTGAGAGAGGTGGAGATGTTTGATTTTGTCCAAGCATATATAATTACAGTTATATAGGAGGAAAACAAGTTTAGAATAGGCAAGTATATACAGACAGAAATAAATAAGTGGCTGCCTAGAGCTAAGGGGTAGGGGACAAAGGATAGGTGAGGAATATGGGAGAAACTGGGAATGACTGCCAATGATTAGAAAGTTTCTTAGGAGGTGAAAATGTACTAAACTTGAGTGTGGTGATGGTTGCACAACTCTGTGAACATACTGAAAATCATTAGATTGTACACTTTAAATGGGTGAATTGTATGGTGATATGTTAATTATATCTTTAAAAAAATGGTTTAAAAATTGAAACAGAAGAAATTAGAATTTTCTTAAGCATTTACAATTAACATTACTATTAAATCAATAAAGAAATCAGTAAATATGCCAAATATTTATGTCTACCTTCTGAAGGATTATATACATATGTCAACATCTCTTTATATAAAATTATTTGGTTAAGACACAGTTTATAGCCTTTTAATTTTGCTACAGTATACATAAGCATGTGCATTAGGCTTCCAGAATAATCTGTAAATTGTCCTATTTTCTATTACTCAAAAAATTAAACTGATATCTAAAAATATCAAATGAGTTTCTTCCATTTGAATAGTTTAGAGTAAATGTACCACATTTTTATGTATGTTATATTCAGGGCATGCCTTTATTCTAATTTTAGCTACCAAATAGAAAAATAGATGTAGAATACAGTCCATACAAGAAAAATGACAGATACTCGAAGTATCATTTTTCAGCATATAACATAATTTGCAAAGTATTCCATATTCTTGGATAATTGAGTGTATTTAATATTATTATTTATGTGTTTCTTATGATGTAACTAGGAGGCTTGTGCTTATGAAAGCAGTCCTGTTTTCCTTGTTAAGAATGTTATAAGCACCACATGTTTAAATGCAGTAAACAGTACAGCTACATTCAAAGGCTTATGAGCAGTGAAAAGTAAGCCAGCTGTTCATTCACCCCTGGGGCTGGATTAGTTGCTATGTATTTCAGTTCTTTACTTTGGGTATACTTTTAAAATGTACTGTGTATGATTTGTATTAAAAATCTTGAGTGTGACTTTGATTTCATTCAAGGATTATAGTTCATCCAACTTCAAAGTTGTTATCATGGGTATCTAAAATTTCTAAAATTCTTTGCCAGGTTCCAAGAACCAACTGTATAATCCCAGATCAGGCACTGCTCCTGTGTATTATTCAACAACAGAATTGGATAGTGTGGAATACTGGTAAAATAACTAAATCCGAGTATAAACATATTTAAGTACAATTCAGATTTATAACACATTTAGTCATTAAAAAGCAATCTTTAAGAATTCTTTTCTAATTTGATCTTTAAAATTGTTTAGGCTTAATAAAGTTTCTGTCATTTAAATTACTAATTACTTTCATAGCAAGTATGTATTAATTAACATGATGCTACATTTTTACTTGAGTTTCCAAATATGATCTACATTTGAAAGTGGTTTGAAAAAAATAAGATTTGATATATTTCTCAATGAAATTTTATTTCTTTAAGGCAAAGGGAAGCTTCTTATTCTCAATAAAATCCAATGATTATTACACTTTCAATATTTGTCCCGAAGTTTTGGGAATAAACATTCTCAACTCTTCCCAATGATAACAGGAGGAATGATGCTAAGTTAATGGCAGATGCACAATATGGTTGATGCAGACATACAAGCAAGGAAGGAGGAAGACTACTAAAATCTGTTATACTGAGATGTGTAATGGAAATACAAAGGTAGCAAAGGAAGGAGTGAGGGTAGATGATTGCCATGTAAGATACCTTTTAGATTTTAGATGTTGTTTATTTTTCTTTCATTTTTGTTATATTTTTATTGTTGTTGTTTTAGACTAAATGGTATCCCCAAAATTGATTTGGTGACGCTCTCATTTCGAGATAGGCAAAGATACTTTGTTTGTTTGCTTGCTTGTTTTGTCTTTTGTTTTTGAGACATAGTCTTGCTCTGTCACCCAGGCTGGAGTGCAACGGCACGATCTCAGCTCACTGCAACCCCCGTCTCCCAGGTTCAAGCAATTCTCCTGTCTCAGCCTCCTGAATAGCTGGGACTACAGGTACACACCACCATGCGTGGCTAATTTTTGTATTTTTAGTAGAGATGGAGTTTCACCATGTTGGTCAGGCTGGTCTTGAACTCCTGACCACAGGTGATCCTCCCACCTTGGTCTCCCAAATTGCTGGGATTACAGGTGTGAGCCACTGTGTCTGACCAGGCAAAGGTACTTTTAAGAAGGCAGTTAATGTTAAATGATGTCTTAAGGGTGGAGTGCTGTATGACTGGTATCTTTATAAGAAGGTATACCAAGGACGTGCATTCACAGAGAAACGACCATTTGAGGACAAGGTGACAAAGTGCCCATCTGTAAGCCAAGGATAGAGATCTCAGAAGAACTCAATCTTGCTGGTATCCTGATCTGGGACTTTTAACCTCCAGTAGTTTAATAAAATAAATTACTGGCCTATGGTGCTTTGTTATGGCAGCTCTAGCACACCAATATAATATATATCATGCACATATAGAAAAGTGTATAAATTATAAGCATTATTTGATGATTTTCATATAGAATATAACCCATTAATTTAGTTTACACACTACAATATATGTTTGCTGCCAATTTTAGGAGTTCCATTAGACATATGTATTATTCTGTTCTTGCATTGCTATAAAGAAACACCTGAGACTAGATTGCTTATGAATAAAAAAAGGTTTAAATGGCTCACAGACCCACAGACTTTACAGGAAGTATGATTCTGGCAATTGCTTGGTTTCTGAGAAGGCCTCAGGAAACTTACAACTATGGCAGAAGGCAAAGGGGAAGTAGACTCCTCTTACATGGCCAAAGCAGGAGAAAGAGATGGAGTGGGGAGGTGCTACAATTTTAAACAACCAGAACCCATGATAACTGTCACAGTACAACACTAGAGGGATGGTGCTAAACCATAAGAAACCATCATGATCCAATCACCTCCCACCAGGTCCCACCTCTAGCACTGGGGCTTACATTTCAACATAAGATTTGGGTTGGGACTCAGATCCGAACTATAGTATTTAGCCCCTGTTCTCTCCCACATCTCCTGTCTTTCTCACATTTTGAAATACAATCATGCCTTCTGAATAGTCCCCCAAAATCTTACCTCATTGTAGCATTAATTCAAAAGTCCATAGTCAAAAGTCTCATCTGAGACAAGGATAGTCCCTTCTGCCTATGACCCTGGAAAATTAAAACAAACAAACAACAAAACAAAACAAAAAAAAACAAGTTAGTTACTTCCAAGATACAAGGGGGTACAGGTACTGGATAAGTACAACTCTTCCAAAAGAGAGAAAATGGCCAAAAGAAAGAGGCTAGAACACCCACGCAAGCCTGAAACCCAGCAAGGTAGTCATTAAATGTTAAAAGTCTAAATCTCCTTTCACTCCATGCCCCATATCCAGGTCATACTGATGCGATGAGTAGGCTTCTAAATCTTTGGGCAGCTCCCTTTTTATGGCTCTGCAAGGCTCAGCCTCCATGGCTTCTCTTAAGGGATGACATTGAGTGCCTGTGGCTTTTCCAGGCACATTGGTGCAAACTGTCAAAAGATCCATCATTCTGGGGTCTGGAGGACAGTGGCCCTCTTCTCACAGCTCCACTAGGCCATGGCCCAGTGGGGACTCTCTGTAGGGGCTCCAACTCCACATTTTCCCTCCACCCTGCCTTTTAGATGTTCTCCGTGAGGGCTCTGCCCCTTCATCAGGCTTCTGCCTGAACACCCAGGCTTATGCATACATCCTCTAAAATCTAAGTGGAGGCTCCCAAGCCTTGTTACTCGGGGGCCCTTGCTCCCACAGCTCCCAAGATGGTGATGGGAGTTCTTGGCCTTACAGATTCCAAGGAATGGAATCTTGAGCCATGGGGTGAGTGTTATAGCTCTATCAGAAGCCGTGGGTCACAGAAGAGAACCACGGAACCCAGTGACTAGTGTTCAGCTCGAGTAGGACAAACCCAGGCACTTAGCCGTGCAGGCACAATGGCAAGCCTTTAGCCCGATCGGGAGTGGCAATGGGCACCTTGTGGATCTTTTGGCTTCAATATCTGCCTTGGCGGTTCCCTTCTATTTCCCTTTCCTATCCTGATGACCCAGGCAGTGTAAGACTGTCACCTCTTCAGGTTTCTGTACAACCAATAATACTTTCCTAATGGTTTCCTAATGTTTGATAGGTGTTCCCTTGGAAGTTAGGAATTCCCTTTCTCTCCATATTGCTGCATGGGCATGGAGGACTAGGTAAGCATACTTAGAGTCTATTTGTGTGTGTGTGTGTGTGTGTGTGTGTGTGTATATATATCCTTTTTCCTTCTCCTAATTCTAGTGGCCTAGTGAGGGCTAATAGTGCTGCTAGCTGAGCACTAGTTCCTGGAATGAGGGGATTACTTTCAAGTATTCCATTATCACTGACCACCGCATACCCTGCTTTTTGAAGTCCTTTTTCTACAAAGGAACTTCCATCAGTATACAAGTTGAGGTCGGGATCAGTCAAGTGAACCTCTAAAAGGTCCCCTCGAGCGGTGTAGGTTTCAGCAATTACTTGTTGACAATTATGTTCTATCTTCATTGTCTGGAAGAAATGTGGCTAAGAGTTTCGCAAGTGCGCAGTCGCGGCACTGGCCCTTCAAGTAATAGAGCCTGATATTTAAGTAAACGGTTGTCTGACAGCCACAAGTCTCCTTTAGCAGTGAGTATGCCATTCACATCATGAGATGTAAGATCTCTTCCCTGTATTATTTTAACTGCTTCAGATACTAAGACTGCTACTGCCGCCACTACCTGTAAACAATGAGGCCAACCCTTTGCCACTATATCAATTTCCTTACTCAGGTATGCCACGGATTGTAAGCTCATCCCTCGGATCTGTGTAAGGAGTCCTAGAGATATTCTTGTTTTTTCTGTGACAGATAAAGAAAAGTCTTGCCCCATTGGTTAACGTAACACTGGGACTTGGGTTAGGGCCTTCCTTAGGGCCTGGAAAGCTGCTTCTGCTTCAGATGTCCATCTTACTAAACGGGTATTGGCTTTCTGAGTTTACTTAATTAGTGTATATAATGGTCTGGCTATTTTGCTGTACCTGGGAATCCATATTCAGCAGAAACCTGTTATGCCAAGGCTTTGTTGGGCCTTGGGTCTGAGGGGGTACTGCCTTTGGTAGGGAAAGGAGGCAGAATCCTTTAGTTTAACTTGAACAGGATGGGCATTTTTTTGCTCGTCTATATTGTCCTTCTCTTGCCCAGACTTCAGGATTAATTCCTTCCTCAAGCAGGGGACAGCAAACGGGTATTCCTTCTCCTATGTTCAGGTGTATAATGGCCCCTGCTTTTGCTAGAATGTCTCTAGCAAGTGAGTGGGGCTTTCAGGCATAATCAGAAACGCATGTGAAAAGAGTGAAGTTCCCCAGGCACAACTTAGTGGTTGGGAGAAGTACCTAGTGACTGGCTGTCCTAGCACCCCTCGGATAGTGACAGATCTGAAGGACAGTTGTCCAGGACAGGAGAGTAAGACTGAAAAGGCCACACCATTATGCAGGAGACAGTTAATCTCCTGGCCCTCAATGGTCAAGCATACCCAGGGCTCTGTGAGGGTGATGGCATGGGCTGGCGCTTGCCCCGGGCACTCTCAGTCCTGATACTGGATCATCTGGTTAGTGGCTTCTGACTCAGAGGAACTTCATCCCCTGGGGCAGTGGGCCTTGAAGTGATTCCCTTGACATAAGGGGCATGGACAAGGGGGCAGGTTACTTCTACTTGGACAATCTTTTTTAAAGTATCCTTGTAGACCACACTGGAAGCAAGTCCTATTAGGCATTCAATTTGTCCAGCTTTTCCCTTTTCCAGAGCCTCCAAAGTCCTCTTGCCTGAGGTCCATGACTAAAGCAGTGGCCTTTTCTTTTATACCGTTTGTCCCGTTCTGCCTGCTCCTCCTGATCTCTATTATAAAAAACCGAGGTTGCCAAGTTCAATAGGGTTTCTAAGTTTTGCTCTGGGCCTAAGGCAGACTTTTGAAGTTTTTTTCCTAATGTCTGCAGCTGACTGAGTGATACACTTATCCTTTAAGATTAGTTGGCCTTCAGTAGAGTCAGGTGACAGGGAGGTATGCTTCCTCAATGCCTCCCTTAGTCTCTCCAGAAAGGCAGGAAGATTTTCTTCCTTTCCCTGTGTTATAGTGGACATCATTGAATAATTCATAGGCTTCTTCCTAGTTTTCCTTAGTCCTTCTAGCATGCAAGTTAGCTAATGTCTGTGGCATCAATCTCCATGTTCTGATTCTGTGTCCCAGTGAGGGTCTACACTGGGAACTGCCTGCTGGCCTGTGGGGAATCATTCTCTTTCCTCTGTTGTTATCCTATCATTGACCTGACTGAGATACCAGAGATCGCCACACTCTCGGGCTGCAGTTATGGCAGCATTTCTCTCATTTGGGGTTAGTGTCTGATCTAGCAGTAACATTATATCTCTCCATGTCAGATCAAAGGATTGTCCTAACCCTTGTAAGACATCAATATAGCCATCAGGGTTATCTGAGAATTCACCTAGGTCTATTTTAATTTGCTTTAAGTCTGAGAGAAAAAACGGTGCACACACTATGGCTGGGCTGAATTCTCCTCCTCCCACTGCTTGGAGGGGGCATAATCGGGGAATGTCGGCACTCTCTGGTTCATTGTTTACCCCTTTGTCTAGCTCCTTTTGGACCGTATGCGTTGGTTGAAGGGGGGTCCTTATTAGTTGAGGAAGGAGTCGGGGGCACTGGAGTAGGGAGGTCGACTCTGAGGGCTTCCTATAGGGCATAAATCACACTTTTTACAAAATTGCGAGTTGTCTCTTAATGAAAAGAAAGTTTGTACATACAGCATTTCACTCCATTTGCCTTCTTTTCTGCAAAAGAGGTCTAGATGTAAGATGGTGTTATAATGCATACTTCCCTCAGGAGGCCAGGTTTCTCCCCCTTGAAGAGGATATCATGGCCAGGCGGTACTGCAGAAGAATATGTCGTTTCTTTCTTAGCATCTGAGGGTCAAATTGTTCCTAATTCTCCAGAATACATCTTAGGGGCATTTTTGCCTGGAAGGGGGAAATGTTTCCCATATGAAAAAAGAACATAGGGATGCCAGCACCCCTAGTCATTTTCCGATGAGCATTAGTCCTAGAGCGTCCTCTATAGTCCTAATGCTTATTCCTTTCGAGGGTGCGTAACCACCCACGGACCTCTGCTTATCAGATTAGTTATGCTCACTCGTGTAGCAGTCCTGCACCTGCTTTACCGCCTCTCTTGACCACAAAAAAGGGGTCAGGGCTGCTGGATTCTAGTGGTCTTTTACCAGCGTGCCCAACATTGCATTTGTGCTCAGGGGTGAGTTCCTTTCCAGGATGCGTAACCACCCATAGACCTCTGCTTATCAGATTAGTTACATTCACCGATGTAGCAGTCCTGCACCTGTTTTCCCACCTCTCTTGACACAAAGAAAGGGGTTCAGGCTGCTGGATTCTAGTCGTCCTTTACCAGCGTGCCCAATATTGCCTGTGTGCTCAGGGGTGAATCCTAGAGCTAGACTGGGCTCCTGAGTATTTCATAACAACCCAGCTGCGCCATCAAGATGCGTTCCTATAAACAACAGCTCTTATGCAAATTCATTTCAGAGAAGGTGTAGCTAACCTTTTGAGTCAGGATTGAGATAGCCTTTTGATTCTGTAAGTACTTTAAGGCTTGGCTGAGTGCAAACAGCTCGTATGTTTGAGGAGACCAATTATTAGGCAATTTTTCTAACTCTGCTTCCACAAGAGTCTCCGTATCAATTACTGAATACCCACTGGGTCTTTTTCTCAATCACTTGGGAGGAACCATCTATCGTCCTGTCCTGAAGGGAGTTCCTCCTAGGTCTGGTCGGACCTTGCATGGTAATTAAGATTTTAATCCCCTGTTAGGAAACCTGCTGGGTTAAGGATTTTTGATACGAAAGCTCTGGGTTGTCAGAGGCCTCAGTGTTCTCAGGCTACGCCCTTGTTTACACTGACAACAAGGTAGTATTGGAGTGTTACAGGGTCACGGAGAAGACCTTTAATAATTAATTACAGGTTTTAAATTTACCCTGGCTTTTAAAGGAATAGGGCACACTTTTTTTTTTTTTTTTTCTATTTCTTTTTCTTTCTTTTTCTCTTTGTCTCCCTCTTTGTCTCTCCCTCCGTCTCTCTCTCTCAGCCATTACAAACTTGGGGCCCTGGCAAGGGTGGTGGGGAACGGGTCTCACATAACTGCCCATGTGGACAGCTGTATACCTGAATTGGGCAGAACACCAGGAATAAGACTCTCTGGGTTTATAGTCTAGATGCCTAAGGACGCAGCCTAGAGCTTCCTTAGATCCCTTTGGAGATACAACTTGCTAGAGGAAATGAAAATCTGAACCATTAGTACCTAGGAGGCAGGGATCAGAGGAAGTAGACTCACAGGTAAGGAGAATTTTGGGGATACACTTTCAAGATTGTCATGGTTGGGACCCAGAAGGTATGGGTCACAAGGAAAGGTAGGGGCCCACGCAAGGGCAACTGTTGAGTAGAGGCTTCTGGCTGCGCCGTGATCTCAACCGGCTAATGCCAGGAGTTCGGGAGGACAGCTTGCTGCTTCTAGTCGACCCTCGGCTTCCCCAAGAAAATTGAAAGTGGAAACTGGCTCCAGGCAGACCAATGTCCCCCAACCCAAAAGGGTTGGAGGTTGTTAGAAAGCCCTTCCACAGGTAGCCTCACATCTGAGTCTTAAGTCAGGCAGTCACGCTAATAGTTTTTAACTGGCGGACAGGTGCCCAGTATTCTCCTCCAATTTCTAAGGAAGGATAGAACAGAACAGCAAGTAAATGTGGTCCAATATTACTCACCGCTTTGGAGGTCCCTTCATGGTCGCCAAAATGTTACGGGGCGAGGGGGTCCTTGCTCCTAGAGTTCCCAAGATGGTGACGGGCCGCTTCCAAAATGGCGGTGGGCCACTTCCAAGATGGTGGCAAGCCTCATATTCTCTGACCTGGGGTTCTTGGCCTTACAGATTCCAAGGAATGGAATCTTAGGCCATGCAGTGAGTATTACAGCTCTATTAGAAGCCGTGGGTCTTGGAAGAGAACCATGGAACCCAGTGACTAGTGTTCAGCTTGATTAAGGACGAACCCAGGCACTTAGCTGTGCAGGAACAATGGCAAGCCTTTAGCCCGATCGGGAGTGGCAATAGGCGCCTCGCTGGATCAGGAGCACAGCGGACACCCTGCTGGATCTGGAGCGATGGAAGTCAGCTCAACGGTGGGTCTGCGACGGCGGCAAACAGCAGTGGTGGAGGGCAAGCGAAAGCTCAGCTCCAGCCCTAAAAAAACAGGGACCAGAAGAGTGCAGCTGCAAGATTTAATAGAGTGAAACAGAGTGAAAACAGAGCTCCCATATAAGGGAAGGGAGCCCAAAGGGGTTTGCCCTTGCTGGCTTGAATGCCTGGGTTTATATCCTGATCCTTTTCCCTCCTGCTGTGCTCTCAGGCAACAGATGATTGGCTATTTCTTTACCTCCTGTTTTTGCCTAATTAGCATTTTAGTGAGCTCTCTGATTTGTCAGATGTGGGCTAAGTTGCAAGCCCCATGTTTAAAGGTGGTGGTCACCTTCCCAGCTAGGCTTACGGATTCTTAGTCGGCCTAGGAAATCCAACTACTCCTGTCTCTCAGCCTCAACGCTTGCAGTCTGTGCACCCACAGGATTAACACCACATGGATGCCACCAAGGCTTATGGCTTATACTCGCTAAAGCAGTGGCCTGTGTTGTACCTGGGCCCCTTTTAACCTCAGCTGGACTTGGAGCAGTTGGGCTGCAGGAAGCAGTGTCTTTAGGCTTCACAGAGTGGTGGGGCCCAGGGTCTGGCCCACAAAACACCGTTCTTCTCTCCTAGGCTTCTGGGCTAGTTGATAAAAGGGGCTGCTGCAAAGGTCTCTGAAATACCTTCGAGGTCTTTTTCCTATTGTCCTGGTTATCAGCACTTGCCTTTTACTTTTAGTTATGCAAATGTCTGCAGCCTGCTTGAGTTCCTCCCTTGAAAATGGGTTTTTCTTTCCTACTACATTGCCAGGCTGCAAATTTTCCAAACCTTTATGCTTTGGTTCCCTTTTAAATAAAAATTCCAGTTTCAGTTCATTTCTATGTTCACACATATGAGCATAGGTTGTTAGAAGCAACCCTGGAGCATTTTGCCGCTTAGAATTTTTTTCCTCCAGATACCTTAAATCATCAATCTCAAGTCAAAAGTTCTACACATTCCCTAGAGCAGGGCCACCACAGCCAATCTCTTTGTTAATACATAACAAAAGTGACCTTTGCTCCAGTTCCCACTAAGTTCCTTATTTCCATCTGAGACCTCCTCAGCCTGCACTTCATTGTCCATATCACTGTCAGCATTTTGGTCATAACAATTTAACAGGTCTCTAGGAAGATCAAAGTTTTCCCTCATTTTCCTGTTATCTGAGCTCTCCAAACTCCTCCAGCTTCTGCCTGTTACCCTGTTGCAAAGTCACTTCCACATTTTCATGCATCTTTATAACAATGCCCTACTCCTCAGTACCAATTTTCTGTATTAGAATGCACATTGCTATAAAGAAATAACTGAGACTAGATAATTTATAAAGAAAAGTGGGTTTCTTTGGGAGGCCAAGGCGGATGGATCACTAGGTCAAGAGATTGAGACAATCCTGGTCAACATGGTGAAACCCCGTCCCTGCTAAAAACACAAAATTTAGCTGGGCATGGTGGTGTGTGCCTGTAGTCCCAGCTACTTGGGAGGCTGAGACAGAATTGCTTGAACCCAGGAAGCAATGGTTTCAGTGAGCTGAGATCGCACCATTGCACGCCAGTCTAGGTGATAGAGTGAGACTCCGTCTCCAAAAAAAAAAAAAAAAAGGAAAAGTGGTTTTAATTGGATCACAGTTCTGCAGGTTGTATAGGAAGCATGATACTCGCATCTGCCTGGCTTCTGGGGAGGAAACTTACAATCATGGCAGAAGATGAAGGGAAAGCAGGCCCATTTTACATGGCCAGAGAATTTTTCATGACCCCATGATTTAATCACTTCCCACATGAGATTTGGGTGGGGATACAGATCCAAATCATATCAGCATTCTCTTATTTACATCACACTGAAGGCAACCATTTGTTTGCATTGTTCTTAAACTAACTCTGTATCTCAGAGAGAGAGAGATGTAATAGCTGCATTTTTGTCCCTAGCTTATTTAGCTCAACATTAGCTTCTGGAATTCATCTGTTTTTTTGCATGTATTTGCAGTCCACTCATTACCATTACTTTGCATTGTCCGTTGGGTTAATATAACACAGTTCAATTATTTATTCTCCTGCTTATGAACATTTGGGTAGTTTTTAGTTTGGGGCAATTATAAATGTTACTTCTATGAACATTCTTATATATTTCTGAACTGAACATATGCACACATTTCTATTGGGTATATAACTAGAAATAAAATTACTGGGTTCATATATTCAGTGTTAGGAGATACTGCCAAAAAAGTCTTCCACATTGGATGTGCCAATTTGCATTCCTTCTTTCTCTCTAGGAAAGCTCTCAGGTTGCACCACCTTGTCGGCACTTGGCATTGCCAGAACTTTCCATTTCAGTGGTTCTGATGTATGTGTAATGGTATCCGAATATGATTTCAATTTCTGGTTTTTTTATACGTACTGAAGTTGTGACTGTTACGTTTATTAACCTATTTACTTTAACCAGATTGAAAATATTTCATCCACTAAAAGGATGTGGATCTTAATTTGAGTGGAATAATAGCATTACTGCCTCATGTAGAACTATAATCAAAGCTGAAAGTGACAGAGGAGGGAGGAATTTTGTTGTATTCTGCTATGAGACTTTTACTGTATTATCTCTCCTTAGGTCTACTTCTGGTCCCGTTGAGTTACAGATGTTACAGCAGAGATTAAATTTGTATAAATTGAAAAAGTATACATATATGCATATAAATAGTTTTTAAATATGGGAATGAACCAAGCGTAAGTTTCATCTCTTCCCTATCACCTATTTTTATATATATCTCTTCTCACATATTTGCTGTAGAACCTTAATTGTGCTGTATGGACAGCACAATAAGTTCCTTTTTAAGTCTACTAGGTTATCATGCTACTAACACACATAACTATTGTTGTAGCACTATTTACATCAATTTTTGAGAATTAGGTGGAAGGAAAGAGCCATGTCTCTTAATTTCAAAATTTGAGATATTATTTAGTAAACAACAAAACTAAATCTCCTATCCAGAAATCTGAATTACTTCAAACATCAAGCTTTCCTATTTTATGCACATTGTTTTATTTAGATCTTCGTTGTCTCTTAAATTAATGATTGGCATCATTTCCTATGAGGTAATTCTACCCGAAAACTCTTTTCATCATTATTTCCATCACATTTTCTACCTGGGATATTTTTTGCAAATAACAAATATATGAGTAAATTTTGTCATATTATCCCTTGCTTCTCTCCTGTCCAGAAGAATTTCTGCTTGGCTCTGTACTTGCTCTGTATCCTCATCTTGAGGAATCCATACTCTGTCTTTTCCTTGCCAGTCATTCTTTCTCACTGTTGACCTCTCTTTTTTCATCATTAATGACTTTTTTTTTTTTTTTTTTTTTTTTTGAGACGGAGTCTCCCTCTGTCGCCCAGGCTGGAGTGCAGTGGCCGGATCTCAGCTCACTGCAAGCTCCGCCTCCCAGGTTCACGCTATTAATGACATTTTAATGCTTCAATTTTCCTTGATTTGGTTATATGGCACCTGGTTTTCTGCTTTGATTTTCTTCTAACTTAGATATTTACAATTCTCATTCTGTTACTCTCATACACGGACATTTACTAAGGTTACACTTTATGCTCCTTTCTTTTCTGTATGCACATACTCTCTCTCCATCCTCTCAGCTGTTCTTAGAATGTAAATATTACCTCAATGTGAATAATACAAAATTTGTCCTCTACTTAACTTCTGAAATTAAAAGACTCACATCTTGGGTTCATATGAAATAAAACCTCTGTCTGATACAGAAATAATGGAAACAGTGTGTCCCAGTATAGACACATGTAGTCATGACATATTAATTACACTCACATATTGTTCAGTTTCGTATAGTTGTTATAAGGGTGCGAACTTTAAAGCTGAATATTCTTGTGCCATATCATTTGCGTGAACCTAAGTAAGTTAGATTCCACGATTACAACTCATTTTTCCTATTTGTGAAAAATAGGAATTTTTCATAAAAAATAAAAATATAAATAGTCCTTTTTTTCTTATCAACTTAAAAAAGGCAAAAAATGTGCCTGAAGCCTGCCTGACAGTCCTGTGGAAAGCTGGAAATATATGGCTTTCACATCCCAAGATCCTATGGAATGTATTGTTTAGAAAGAGCAAAGACTAAGTGCTGGACTATTAAGTATATTGTAGAATGAGAGCAAAACTTATCCTATATGCAGGCTGTGGCTGTGACTTGAGATGAGCAGTGTTATGTTTTTCATTTGAGTTGTCCCTAGGGCATTGTGGTTTTAACACACATCTAAGTACTTTGTTCAAGATTTATATTCTTTTCTCTTTGTTTAATTTGAATGGATTTGAATCTTACAGCTTTTAAGTTTGAATGCACCACTTTTGTAAAATTGTTATATTATGACAAATAATCAAAAAAAGTAAAACATCTTTTTTCCCTTTTATAGAGAATTTTTTGTAGTCTAACTCTGACACATTACATGATTGCCTGTCTAAAACTCTTTGTCTGTTTAGGTTGTATTATGAATATTGTTGTAAATTATAAAATACTTAAATCAAAAGGAATATAATACAATGTATTTTATTTTTTATATGTTATGTCTGTTGCTTTTGAAAATAAAACTTCATGTCAATAAACTCACATCCTGAACTAGAAAAAAATGCTAAGCATTTTATAACCTGCTTATTTTGTTTTAAAACAGAAAGTCTCTCACATACTCATTTGGTGTTTGCAATCTTAACAGTTATCCAGGGACCTAAACCATCATTTTATGAAGCAAGTTGAATGTTTACCCAGCCCAAAATGCACTTAACATAGCAATCAGTACAGAGAGTATAAATGACCTCTTTCTGGGTGAAAGGCTCAAGTGTATACATGAATTAATGTATTTCTCCAGAGAGTGATCACTGGGCCCTTCTTATTAGTCAATTTATTCACTTGATTAAAGATGACTAAACATATTTTATTTTCAAGAACTCTCTTAGTTATTAATTTGAGTCAAAGACACAGGACAGCCAATTCACCTTAGCTTCTGAAAATTGTGTGCAGAGAATTGGATACTTCATGCCTTTTTATATGTGCACTGATTAAGCATGAAGAGCAAGTATAGTTTATAATAGAAAAAATTTGGTCTTTTATATAGGTGCAAATGTAGATAAGCCCTTGATCTTTCAGGCATATAGAATTTGTAGTTAATTGACAAAACATTTACTTCCTTCCAAAAGTATATATTGTAAAGCGATCATGAAGGTTCATACTGAATGGAAAACTGATTAGATAATATGGATTATTTTGACTTAGACATATTGTGAGTTAAACAGAAACTTATTTTAGCAGCATCAGATTTTAACTTTTTATATAAAAGTTTTTCTTTTTAAAGAGAGGTTCATGCTATGCTTAATTTGAAATGCAGTTCATTTTGCTGATGAGATCTTTGCATAGAAATTCATGATGTACATAAGATAGAGTGTTTTAACATAAAATTTTTGAAAATAATGTTTAATTCTGTCAAATTTCTAAGAAATTATAAGGTGAACTATTGTATGTCCAGAATATCTTGTACGTATGGGTTTAAGGTCATTATCTACAAGAGAATTATGTTAAATCTGTGTTTTTAGAGAAAACATATTTTCGTTTCTTAAGATACTTGGCAAAAATGTTATTTTTTAGCTTATATGATTATTTTAATAATTGAGACAATGTCAGGAACTTACAGAATAAGTTTTTAAAATCTGCCTTAATTCTAACTCTCAAAAATAAGAGTAGATGTCATTGTTAGCCAAGTATATTTTATACATTTATTTGGATAGACTAACAGAAAGTTTTTATGAAGACAAGACTATATTATCTATGCTATACATTTATTTTTAAAATGATAGATAGAGGGAATGGTTCTTGGAAGAAAGCCTTGGCATTGCAAATGCATGCTTGCTGCCCTTCCCAGTCTACTGTGATCCTGAGTTTCAGTGTCCATTCATATATTTCACCATGACGTGAGTGAATTTGAGGACTGTGCTACAAGCTAGGAGGAGACATTTGGCACCAGGGTATCCAATGTAACAACCAGCTGTGAAAAACCTTGAAACAAGAGTAACATGGCATTTTCCAGAGATACTTAGTGTCTTGAAGATAACTGAGAAATAGAGCTGCTCTGGCCAGATAAATCTTTCTGGAAAGATCTTCTGACATCTCTGATTCCAGTGATTCCAGGGCTGTGTATCAGGTTTTGCTCTCTCTGCCTCTAAGATTTCTGTTGACGGAACTTTGCAAGCAAGGAGAGAAAGGAACAAAGGCAACCTTTTTCACAACCATTTGGGATACCCAGTATGTTTATCAGTTCCAATATGTGAATATTTTTGTACATGTGTTTTGATGCTTATTTATAAGTTTATATGAGATACATACCTGGAAGTGAATTACAGAGATCCTAATTGTCCCTCAATATTAATAATGTCCCTTTTTAAAAGGTAAATTGGAATCCCTGATATTTAACTGGATACATGGTCCCTCAGAATAAAAGAACGCTTCAGCGTAATTTGCAGCCATGTGTAAGTACTGGCCAAGTGAATGAAATATTATGAAGCACTGGTTTGCCAAATTAGTCTCGGAAAAATCAGAGATATTACCCTGCATTAAACTTTACTAGTAATTTCAGTTACACAAGTAATCTCAAGGCACTGTAAAAAGAGTGATACGGGACTTTTAATGTGGTTACTGGGCTCCTTCACACTACATTAGACTTGCTTGGTCATGACTTACATATAAGGCATCTAACTGATGTATGTAACCACAGTACTTACACAAGAGGGAGTCATATCAGTTATGAAACACTTCCATTTTATATTAAGATAGTGACATTTTCCAGGGAGCCATTGCCCATATATCCACATATTTTATTTTTGTGTCCTATAAACAATCCTAAACGGCCTGCCAAGTACTTCCCTCTGAAAGTGTCCAAGGCATACAGACTTTGCTGCTGTCAAATATCATTAGTTTTTTGTTATTGTTGTTTTTTGTCAGGAAGTCTGTGATTGACATATATAAAAGGATATTAAAACAGGTCACTTGCCTTCTTTCTTTCTTTAAATACATATTGGATTGTTAACTCTTTTCTTCCCACACATGTGGGCAGATGCAGTGTCTTTGAATTCCTGTCCGTAACCTTAACACTGTAAGATATGCTTTCTTCCTCCTTCCGAGTAGAGTGTGGAGGTACTGGATAAAGATCTACCAGCCATTTTGGCCCCTAGTATGACCTTTAGAATAGAAACTTTTCCATGAGGTAAAACAAGATTAAAGGAGTCTGTGTCCCTATAGATTTTGGGTGACATATCACTGCTAGCATGCCTCTTTCCAACCTTTTGCAATATCACATAAAAATAAGCGTTTATTTTGTTTAAACTCTAGTTCTTTTGTATGTTGTGAAACTCTCAGGTTACTCTACTCCTAATGAATACAAATTTGGAAGTGAGAAGTAGAGTGCTGTATAGGAAAGAGCCAAAAATATGTAACATTGGAATCATAGGAGCAGATGGGCGGCAAGAATCGAGTATTCACATACTGCAGGCTGACAGTCTGATGATGTCTGTTATATAAGGGAAGCTATATCCTTACATTTTCAGATAGAGTAAAAAGCTACAGTAGAAGGAATAGTGGAAAATTAACAGTGTTGGTCTCAGTTGTCCATTTCTTGCGACTTCTATTACAGTTCTTCAAGACAGAAGTACTTAGCTAGCAATAGACAGTCTTGAAGTGGGGATATAGCTTTCTGCTAAAGGAGGCACACTCAGTGGTAAATATGCAGTTTGGAACTTTGACAGGTTGAAAAATCCAATGGCTTCCATTTCTCAGATTATATCATTATAAGCTGTGGTTGTCAATCAGCAGATTTAGCAGAATATATGATTAAATACTTCTGATTGACTTACAGCTTGGTTGTGACCATGTTACTAAATTTTGTCAAAGGAATGTAATTAGATCTATGTATAATTTCTGGAGAATGGCTTTAAATCAAAGGAGCATTGGAACTTGTTTTCTTATTTCTTACTGGTTGAATGTAAATATAATTGCTAGAGCTCCAACAGTAATTTTGGGACCAATCACATTCCTGAAGACAAAAGCCCAATACAGCAGAACAACATGGCTGTATAAGCCTGAAGCTGACCAAATGGAATATCATAGATCTTCTGGATTTCAACACTTCTTGGATAATAGAGAAGATTACATTCTAATAAGAAGCGTCTATTCCTTATTTCTGATACTGCTGATAAAATGAAACAGCTCTTGAACATTTGTGAAAAGTAAAATGTTAAAGAAATGTTGACATAAAGGAGGTAAGAAAATATTAAAACAAAGCAAACAAAGAAAACACATTAAAGCACATTGCACTTACATACACAGGAAATTTTCTGTTCAAACTGTAAAGGATTACATAGCATAAAATTATGTACTGATAAACAGCTATATTTCTCCCTTCAAATTAAAAGTCATAAACAAATACACACCAGATAAAGTCAATAACTAAGGTCATAATTATTTGAAATGCATATTTCAATCTCTGACAATATATTTTAGTAGCTAGTCTGAAAAAAATATGAATCTGAAATTTGCAGGATAAATAAAATTACAAGAGTTTAAAAACAAAGTGAAGTTAGGGAGACAACAGGACACAAAAGCCAGTTTTTATTTTGATAATGTATGGAAAACCCTGGATTTGTTGATCTTGTATTTTCACAACTTCATAAGCTGCAGAAGATGGAAAGAAAAAATCTAGGGATCAATCAACTTTAGATAACGAATCCAAAATTACTCAGACTTTGGGATTCAATAGGCTATACCCTATGTAAAAAGGTTAGTGAAAAAATTCAAAATACAATGATAAAAGTAAATGATCATTTCAGTGGCTCTGTGTATGGAATGGCGCTAGAGCTTCTTCCAGGACAATTTACAACTAAGCCAGCCCTCCCTTAATTTTGTGGTGTAAATCCATACTACCACATGGTCAAAAACACCTCATGGACAAAATTTAATTTAACAGACTCCCAGGTTAGTAGTGTCTCAAATGACTGATAGGACTGACTACAAATTGTTTCTGGAAGAAGAAAACTTCAAACTAGACTTTAAATAATTTCCTAAAGGAAAGGCCAAAGGAATTATATATTATACTCACAGGTCACAGAGAAGGGGCCACAGCATGTGATGCAGAACATTTTTGGAAGCACAAGATTTGGGTCAGATGGTAGAAGAAAACAAAAAGGAAAGCCCGAGTCTACAGGGCCTTTATTGGGGTTTTCTAGGAAAAAAAAAAAAAAATACAGGGCAGGATAAACAGCTTAGGATTGGCTAAATGACTAATTAAATGATTAATTTCAGTGGGCTTTGGGTTAGAGGGCTTGTCTCCAGTTGCCTTGGACCTGGACCTGGGATGATTAAGGAAGAGGAATAGTGTCTCCTGGGATGTATAGGCCAGAGAGAAAAGTTATACCTCTAGATTATTTACTTTGTATATCAAAGGGAATCTGTTGTTTTAAATGTATTGAGTTTTTCTTATTTTATTCTGTGTCCTGGAAACGATACCAAGTATGTCTAAGCATACTTCAATAAGGAGATCTTTTTTTTTTTTTTAACTATTTAGCCAGTTACAATGAAGTAATTATTCTTAAAAAAAAAAAAAAAATGTTTTTGCCTACTTTGTACCTATTTTACACACAACTTATACTAAAAAAACCCCACATTATTCTATCATGAGTCTGTGACCAGAATGCCTGTGATAACTTCCTTTGCTGAAGATAAAGGCTTAGTTTTGAAGAATTATTCCAAAGACCAGCTCCTTAATAGTGACTTCACTAAACAGCACATCCAGACACATACATTCTACCTTCATAGCAATTCACGTATTGTCTCATAACTGTAGTATACGCTGTTGGAATTATTTATTTATTTATTTATTTATTTATTTATTTTTGAGATGGAGTCTCGCTCTGTCGCCCAGGCTGGAGTGCAGTGGCCGGATTTCAGCTCACTGCAAGCTCCACCTCCCAGGTTCACGCCATTCTCCTGCCTCAGCCTCACGAGTAGCTGTGACTACAGGCGCTCGCCACCATGCCCAGCTAGTTTTTTAGTAGAGACGGGGTTTCACCATGTTAGCCAGGATGGTCTCGATCTCCTGACCTCGTGATCCGCCCGTCTCGGCCTTCCAAAGTGCTGGGATTACAGGCTTGAGCCACCGTGCCCGGCTGGAATTATTTATTTATAATTCAAATGTATTTGTTAGATTTGAATAGATTTCTATTTAATCATATTAGCATTAGTGATACTATGGTTGCACTGTGAGCTTGCAACTGAAAAAAAAAAAAGGAAAAAAAAAAAAACATCGGGTAATATATGACAGCTTCAGATACCAGGAGGTCTAAATCATTCAGCACTTTGAGAGGTTTTGAGAACAGAGGTACAGAAAAGAAATGAAACACTCATTTCTGACAAACAAAAGCTGACCATTTTGTGGAATTAACAATTAAGTTGTTGCCTCATGTAAATAAACCCAAACATTTAACAACATTGTGTTAGAACTTGTGTCTATGTTCAAAAGGAACTATAGAATTTGTATATAGCAAGTAGAAGAAACGTTTTTGGTGTTGATGTATGTCCCATTTAGTAAACACATCTAGCACAGTATAAGACTTTGATAAAAATAAGCATTATTGAAAATAAAAATAAGGAAATAATAACCCAAACATTCTTCAACGTGGTCCTTCTTACGTGCATGTTAAAATGAATGTCTTTCAAGAAAAATTTACAAAGAGGTGGAAGTGGCCCATTCTGAACAAAAGTAGACTGGTCAAGAGCAAAAGTCATGGCAATAGTTTTTTTTTTTGTTTTTTTTTTCCCCCCGGATGCCCAAGTTTGCCTTTTGACTTCCTGAAAGCCCAAAGAGTGATAATATCTGTTTATCATCAGAGTGTTTTGAGAAAGCCAAAACTTTAGTAGAAAAATGCTGGGAAACCTTCATCAGAGAGTCCTTCTTTACCATGACAATGATCCTGCTCTTTCTTTTTATCAATCAGGAGTAATGTTTCCAGAGTTTATATAAAAAATCATTAAGCATCCACTTTATAGTACTGATTTGGCTCATTCTGATTGATTTTTGTTTCCTAAACTTAAAACATCTATAAACCTATTTTTCTTCAATTAATAAAGCAAAAATGACTACATTGACATAGTTTAATTCCCAGGCCACTGAGTTCTTTAGGGATAGACTAGATTGTAAATGACTTATATAAAGTTTCTTGATCTTGATGGTGCTTATGTTAAAAAATAAAATATATATCTTTATCTTTTAATTCCATTCTTCCACAAGCATTTTAATGTTATTCACCTGCATGACTTGAAAAGTAGACTTCTGACTTAGTTAGTTGGGGATGCCATAACAAAATACCATAGACTGGATGGCTTAAGCAACATATATGTATCTTAGTTTTGGAGTCTGGGAAGCTGAAGATCAAAATGCTAACAGATTTGGTTTTGGTGAGGACTCAACTCCTGGATTTCTGATGACTTGCTGTAAACTCACAAGTCAAAGAGAGGAATCTCCGACGTCTCTTTCTCATGTAAGAATGCCAATCCCATCATGAGAGTTTCACTCTCATGACTTTATCTGAACCAGATTTGCTCCCAAATGCTACACTTCCTAATGCCATTACATTGGGGAATAAGAACACAACAAATAAATTTTGGAGGCACAAACATTGTCTTTAACAGGCTTCCAATTGAATATGAATATGACAGTAGAAGCAAGTGGGAAAAATGAAAAATATTTCTATACTTGCTTCTAAATTTACTTCAAGTTAGTAGTATATTTCTCATCAAAACTATTGTACTGAATACTATTTATGTGAATCATATTTATTGACTTGCGCATGTGGAACCATCCCTGCATGCCTTTGATGAAACTCACTTAATCATGGGAAATCATCTTTACAATGTGCTGTTGGATTTGGTTTGATAGCATTTTGTTGACTATTTTTGATAATCTCAATAGACAAACAAAAACATTCCATAAAATCTAGCGTTCCTTTATGATAAAATCCCTCAACAATTTACGCTAAGAAGAAATATACCTCAAAATAATAAAAGTCATATATGATAAACTCACAGCCAACATCATATTAAACAAGGAAAAGTTAAAAGCATTTCCACTAAGAACTGGAGCAAGATGAGGATGTTCACTTTTACCACTTCTATTCTGCATAGTACTGCAAGTCCTAGCCAGAGAAATCAGGCAAGAGAAAGAAACAAAGGGCATCTAAATTAGAAAAGAGAAAATAAAACTATCTCTAACTGTAATATAATGTTGTACCTAGAAAACCCTAAATACTCTTCCAAAAATTCCCTAGATTTGATAAATAAATTCAGTAAAGCCTCAGGTTGCCAAATCAATGTTTACAAATCAGTAGCATTGCCATAGACTGATAATCAAATCAAGATCATACTGAGAATCGAATAAAGAGCTTGATCACACTTACAATTGCTACAAAACATTTAAAATATCTAGAAATATAATTAACCAAGAAGGTGAAAGATTTCTACAAGGAGAACTATAAAACACTGCAAAAAGAAATTATATATGGCATAAACAAACAAAAAATTCTATGCTCATGGATTAGAAGAATCAATATTTTAAAAATAAACATATTGCCCAAAGCAATCTACAGATTCTATGTTATTCCTATAAAAATACAAATATCATTTACCATTGAATTAGAAAAAATAATCCTAAAATTCATATGAAACCAAAAAAGAGCACTAACAACCAAAGCAATCTTAAGCAAAAAGAACAAATCTCGAAGGACCACACTACCCAACTTTGAATTATACTACAAGGCTATCATAACCAAAACAGCATGGTACTGGTAAAAAGTAGACACATAGACCAATGGAAGAGAATAGAAAAATACAGCCAAATACATACAACCAACTGATCTTCAACAAACCAAACACAAGAATATGCTCAATGTATACAAATCAGTAGCATTGCCATAGACTGAGAATGGATACCCTATTTCATACATGGTTCTGTGAACATTGGATAGCCATGTGTAGAAGAATGAAACTGGATCCATATCTCTCACTATATAAAAAAATTAATTGAAACTGGATTAAACAGTTAAATCTAAGACCGGAAGCCATAACATTTTTAGAAGAAAACCTAGGAAAAACACTTACTGACATCGACTTAGACCAATAATTTATGATGGTAACTACCAAAGAAAATACAATAGAAACAAAGATAAATAAATGAGACCTATGTAAATTAAAGAGCTTCCAAAAAACAAAAGAAATAATCAAGAGAGTAAATAGACAACCTACAGAATAGCAGACAATATTTGCAAACTATACCTCCAATGCACTAATATCCAGAATCTACAAGAAACTCAAGCAAATTAGCAAGAAAAAAAAATCATTTAAAAAATGAGAAACAATATGAATAGGCATTTCTCAAAAGAAGGTATACAAATGATCAAAAAACATATAAAAATTGTTGAACATTACTAATCATCAGAGAAGTGCAAACTGAAACACAATGAGATACCACCTTGTCAGAATCATAATGTCCATTATTAAGAAGTCAAAAATAAAATAGACCATGCACAGTGGCTTATACATAAAATTCCAGCACTTCGGGAGGCTTAGGCAGGCTGATTGCTTGAGCTCAGGAGTTTGAGCCCAGGTAACATGGCAGAACACTGTCTCTCTAAAAAATACAAAAATTAGCCAGGTGTGGTGGCATGCCTCTTATCCCAGCTACTTGGGAGGCTGAGGTGGGAGAGTCACTTGAGCCCATAAAGTCAAGGCTTCAGTGAGCCAATATCATGTCTCTGCACTCCAGCCTGGGTGACGAAGTGAGACCCTGTCTCAAACAGACAAACAAACAAACAAACCAAAGCAAACAAAAATACAATAGATGTTACTCCTTATCACATATTTTAAATTAAAACTGACATATGCTAATCAGTAAAAGCTTGCTATCATCAGGCACACAAATAAACTTCACATATGCTTTATTCGTGTCCCTTATATTCATTTTGGAGAAGGAGCATCATTTAAGAATATGACATCATATTTATTTATTTATTTTTATTTTAAACTAATACAAAAGTTTATTTTAAACAATCTTAGGCGGAAAAGATAGCTCCCTTACAAGATTTTCTCGAAAGATTAAGGTTCTTCCGGTTTTCAGGAAATGCATATTAAAATATTCATAGAGGTAATTTGTATTTTTTAACATTACTGTTAGGTCAACTTTGAGAACGCTGATGTTGTACTTAATGTCAAATGGTTATGCTTTAATTCTTTTAATGTACATAAACAATTGCTTCTACAAAGTACCCAAGGTCACAAACTGCCCTACATTATAAATGACAACTCTATCTTCATTTTGTACACAGTTGTTAAATGCAAAATTATTATTCCTTATTATAATTGATGAACAAATATTTTAATAAGGATTGCATTTGCAAAAGTCTCTGGAAAACCAAATATATCTTTGGTCAGCTTTCCATATCTTTGGAATATATATCTACATTTCTCAAATGCTATAATCATTCATGCTGTAATCATTCATGATATCATAGATATCCTTAATATATAGCATGTAAAACAATTCTCTGTACTTTGCATTTAATCTTTCTAATAACCCTGAAGTGTGGTACTCCCCAATCTATTTTACTTATAAAGAAATTGAGATTCAGGCAGATAGAAAGCCAATTCTAAGATACATGTTAAAAATCTTCAGAACTGAAAATCAAACCCAAGTCTCACTTATTGCAAAGCATACACTTTCTGCAATAAGACAGTTCCCAAGCTTTAACCATTAGCATCTGATTAGTCATTGGCCCTATTAATTAAGATAGTATGGAAAAACAGAAAAGAAAGTATGTTAGAAATCACTGGGGGGCAGGGCCAAGATGGCCGACTAGAAACAGTGGGAATAGGAGGTTTCCATTGAAAAGAACCATAACCACATGTGAACCTCGCACCAGCAACAGAGGTATTTGGGTTTTATCATCAGAACTGACTAGGTGGCTGGAGTGGAAAGAAGAGGAGTGTTGTGTAGCAGCCCACCTGAGAGCCACATGGGGCAGGGCAGCCCCCTCAGCCAAGGAAGGTGAGGAGTGAGTGTCTTACTCAGCCTTGGAAAATGTGCTGTTTCCAAGAAACTGTGACACCCACAGATCGGAAGAGCCCACTGGTGAGTCCATGCAACCGGGGCCTAGTGTCCTAACCGTGGAGCACTGCAGATTCTCAATAGCCACTAAGCTTAAGCCTGCTGAGCTCTTAGAGGGAGGGGTGTCCAGCACCACAGTTGCAGCTGCCAGCTCTCTAAGCCCTTTGAGATCCTTAGGGGAGGGCCAGCAGCCAACACTGGGACTGATAGGTATCTAACACACTAAGCTCCCAGGGTGGGGAAGGGCGGCAGTCATCTCTATAGCTCCAGGCTGCACTTTTCCTCTGCTGGAGTCAGGGACGCCGGATGGCTTTGTTCCAAAGGTATCCCCTACAGCCCAACACAACTGAGCTGTGGTGGACTGAGGACAGAGTGCCTCTTCAGGCCTGACCTTGACCAATCCCTCCTCACTGAGTGGGGTCTCCCTGCAGGAACTCCAACAACTCCAACCAGGGGCTCAGGGATAGAACTCTGATCTGCCTAAGCCTGAACCCCTAGAGGTAGTATCAGCCACAGTCTCTGCAGATAAGCAGACTTAGTCTTTCCTCCTGCTAGATTAGAGGAAAAAGAATACAAAGGAATGAACAAAATTCTGAGAAATATGGGACTATGTAAAAAGACCATATCTATGATTGATTAGAGTACCTGAAAGAGATGGGGAGAATGGAACCAAGTTGGAAAATACACTCCAGGAGAACTTCTCCAACCTAGCAAGACAAGGCAACATTCAAATTCAGGAAATACAGAGAACTCCACTAAGATACCTCATGAGAAGATCAACCTCAAGACACATAATAATCACATTCTTAAAGGTTGAAATGAGGGAAAAAATGTTAAGGGCAGCCAGAGAGAAAGGTCAGGTCACCTACAAAAAGAAGCCCACGAGACTAACAGCAGACCTCACAGCAGAAACTCTATAAGCCAGAAAAGAGTGAGGGCCAATATTCCACATTTTCAAAGAAAATAATTTTCAACCCAGAATTTCATATCCAGCCAAACTAAACTTCATAAGTAAAAAAGAAATAAAACCTTTTCTAGACAAGCAAATGCTGAGGGAATTCATTACCACCAGGGTTGCCTTGCAAGAGCTCCTGAATGAAGCACTAAAAGTGAAAAGGAAAAACCAGTACCAGCCACTGCAAAAACACACTAAAATATAAAGACCAATGACACTATGAAGAAACTCCATCAACTAGTATGCAAAATACCAGATAGCATCATGATGACAGGGTCAAATTTACACATAGCAATATTAACCTTAAATGTAAATGGGATAAATGCCCCAAGTAAAAGACACAGACTGACAAATTGGATAAAGAGTCAAGACCCATCGGTGTGCTGTATTCAGGAGGCCTATCTCATATGCAAAGACACACATAGGCTTGACATAAATGGATGGAGGAAAATTTACCAAGCAAATGGAAAGCAAAAAAAAAAGCAGGGGTTACAATCTTACCCTCTGACAAAACAGACTTTAAGCCAACAAAGATCAAAAAGGAAAGGAAGGCATCACATAATGACTAAGAGATTAATTCAACAAGAAGAGCTCATTATTCTAAATGAATATGCACCCAATACAGGAGCACCTAGATTCATAAATCAAGCTCTTACAGACCTATAAAGAGACTTAGGCTCCCACATAATGATAGTGGGAGATGTTAACACCCCAAAATCTATATTAAACAGATCAATGAGACAGAAAATTAAAAAGGATATTAAAGTCTTGAACTCAGCTCTGGATCAAGTGGACCTAATAGATATCTACAGAACTCTCCACCCCAAATCAACAGAATATACATTTTTCTCAGTTCACATGGCACTCATTCTAAAATCTAGCACATAATTGGAAGTAAAACACTCCTCAGTAAATGCAAAAGAACTGAAATCATAACAAACAATCTCTCAGACCGCAGTGCAATCAAATTAGCACTCAGGATTAAGAAACTTACTCAAAACCAGACAAATACATGAAAATTGAACAACCTGCCCCTGAAAGACTCTTGGGTAAATAATGAAATTAAGGCAGAAGTCAAGAAGTTCTTTGAAACCAATGAGAACAAAGAGACAATGTACCAGAATTCCTGGGACACAGCTAAAGCAGTGTTAAAAGGGAAATGTATAGCACTGAATGCTCACATCAGAAAGCTAGAAAGATCTCAAATCAACACCCCAACATCACAATTAAAGGCGCTAGAGAAGCAAGAGCAAACAAATCCAAAAGCTAGCAGAAGAGAATAAATAACTAAGATTAGAGCAGAACTAAAGGAGATAGAGATACAAAAAACTTCTTCAAAAAAAATCAATGAATTCAGGATCTGTGTTTTTGGGGAAAAAATTGAACAAAATAGATACAACACTAGTTAGACTAATAAAGAAGAAAAGAGAGAAGACTCAAATAGACACAATAAAAATGATACAGGAGATATCACCACTGACTCCATAGAAATACAAACTATGATCAGAGAATACTATAAAGAGCTCTACACAAATGAACTAAAAAATCTAGAAGAAATGGAAAAAATTCCTGGACACATAAACCTTCCCAAGACTAAACCAGGAAGAAGTCATATCCCTGAATAGAATAACATGTTCTCCAATCGAGGCAGTAATTAATAGCCAATCAACCAGTAAAAGCCCAGGACCAGATGGATTCACAGCTGAATTCTATCAGAGATACAAAGAGGAGCTGGTACCATTTCTTCTGAAACTTTTCTAAACAATTGAAAAGGAGAGACTTCTCCCTAATACATTTTATGAGGCCAACATTATCTTGATACAAAAACCTGGCAGCGACACAGCAAAAAAGGAAACTTCAGGCTAATATCCCTGATGAACATCAATCGGAAAATCCTCAATAAAATACAGGCAAACCGAATCCAGCAGCACACCAAAAAGCTTATCCACCACAATCAAGTAGGTTTCATCCCTGAGATGCAAGACTGGTTCGACATATGCGAATCAATAAACATAATCCATTATGTAAACAGAACCAATGACAAAAAAACATATGATCATCTCAATAGATGCAGAAAAGGCCTTTGATATTACTCACCATGGCTTCATGTTAAAAACTCTCAACAAGCTAGGTATTGATGGAACATATCTCAAAATAACAAGATATGTTTATGACAAACCCACAGACAATATCATACTGAGTAGGCAAAAACTGGAAGCATTCCCTTTGAAAACTAGCACAAGATAAGGATGGCTCCTCTCACCATTCCTCTTCAACATAGTATTGGGAGTTCTGGCGAGGGCAATAAGGCAAGAGAAAGAAATAAGGGGTATTCAGTTAGGAAAAGAGGAAATCAAATGGTCTCTATTTGCAGACAACATGATTCTATATTTAGAAAATCCCATCACCTCAGCCCTAAAACTCCATAAGCTGATAAGCAGCTTCAGCAAAGTCCCAGGATACAAAATCAATGTAAAAATATCATAAGCATTCCTATACGGCAACACTACACTAGCAGAGAGACAAATCATGAACTCCCATTCACAATTGCTACAAAGAGAATTAAATACCTAGGAATACAGCTAACAAAGGAAGTAAAGAACCTCTTCAAGGAGAACTACAAACCACTGCTCAAGGAATTCAGAGAGTACACAAACAAATGGAAAAACATTCCATCCTCATGGATAAGAAGAATCAATATTGTAAAAATGGTCACACTGCACAAAGTTATTTATATATTCAATGCTATTCCCATTAAACTATCATTGACATTCTTCACAGAATTAGAGAAAAAAAAAAAACAAACTAAAATTCATATGGAACCAAAAAAGAGCCCGTATAGCCAAGACAATCCTAAGAAAAAAGAACAAAACTGGAGGCATCGTGTTACCTGACTTCAAACTATACTACAAGTTTACAGTAAGCAAAATAGCATGGTACTGGTGGCAAAACAGACATATAAAGCAATGGAACAGAACAGAGACCTCAGAAACAACACCACACATCTAAAACCATCTGATTCTCAACAAACTGGACAAAAACAAGCAATATTGAAATGAGTCTCTATTTAATAAATGGTGCTGGGAAAACTGACTAGTCATATGAAGAAAACTGAAACTGGACTCCTTCCTTATACCTTATACAAAAATGAACTCAAGATGGATTAAAGGCTTAAATGTAAAACTCAAAACCATAAAAACCCTAGAAGAAAACTTAGGCAATACCACTCAAGACATAGTCATGGGCAAAGACTTCAAAATGAAAAGGCCAAAAGCAATTGCAACAAAAGCCAAAATTGACAAATGGGATCTAATTAAACTAAAGAGCTTCTGTACAGCAAAGTAAACTATCATCAGCATGAACAGGCAACCTACAGAATGGGAGAAAATTTTTATAATCTACTCATGTTACAGAGGTCTAATATCCAGAATCTACAAGGAACTTAAACAAATTTACAAGAAAAAAAACAACCCCATCAAAAAGTGAGCAAAGGATATGAACAAATACTTCTTAAAAGAAGACATTTATGTGGCCAAAAAACATATGGAAAAAAAAAAGCTCAACATCACTGATCATTAGAGAAATGCAAATCAAAACCACAATGAGATACTTTCTAACACCAGTCAGAATGGTGATTATTAAAAAGTTAAGAAATAATAGATGCTAGCGAGGCTGTGGAGAAATAGGAATGCTTTCACACTGTTGGTGGGAATGTAAATTAGTTCAACCATTGTGGAAGACAGCGTGGCAATTCCTCAAGGATCTAGAACCAGAAATACCATTGACTCAGCAATCCCATTACTGGGTAAATATCCAAAGGAATATAAATCATTCTACTATAAAGATATATGCACATGCATATTTATTGCAGCACTGTTTACAATAGCAAAGACATGGAACCAACCCAAATGCCCATCAGTGATAGACTGGATAAAGAAAATGTTGTACATATATACTATGGAATACTATGCAGCCATAAAAAAGAATGAGGTCATGTCCTTTGCAGGGACATGGATGAAACTGGAAGCCATCATCCTCAGCAAACTAACATAGGAACAGAAAACCAAACACCACATGTTCTCACTTATAAGCGGGGGTTGAACAGTGAGAATACATGGACGCAGGGAGGTGAACAACACACCCTGGGGTCAATCAGGGGACGGGGGGTAAGGGGAGGGAGAGTATTAGGACAAATACCTAATGCGTGTGGCGCTTAAAACCTAGATGGTGAGTTGTTAGGTGGAACAAACCACCATAACATATGTATACCTGTGTAACAAACCTACATGTTCTGCTCTTGTATCCTGGAACTTAAAGTAAAATAAAAAATAAAATAAAGTAAATCAAAACATCTGGTATCCAATCTCATCACCTGTGCATCATTTGTACAAGCTACTGAGGTGTTTGCTTAAAGTTTATATGGCCCTGTCTTAAAAATTAGAATAATTTTAGAAGTCAATATTTATAAATTTTGCTACATATGAGTTGCCAAGCCATGTGCTTTAAATAAATTATCTTACCTCAGCTTTGCCATGAACCTCTTATATAAAAGGCATTATTATTTACATTTTGTAAGGGGAAAAAATTGATTCAAATGAGACTAACTAACTTGCCTGGAGTAACACAACCAAGAATTTGTGGAACTAGGATAAAGTTCAAGCTCTCTGGTGACTGCTTTCATGAGATTAATGGCTACAAGATATAGGTTTAAAACATACTTTTTACAAAAAAAAAAAAAAAAAAAAAAAAGAGAGAGAGAGAAAGGGAGAAGACTCCTCTTAATCTGAGCATTCAATAACATCTAAATTTGCAATTACTGGAATTTAATTAGTTAGAGAAGGTTCCACATTAGAAATCTATTGCCCAATATAGCTACTGATAGGAACAAGAGGCAAGGAAATCTGGGCAGAAGAGGGCAGGTTCCTGGCAAGGTCCCCACCCTCAAGCCAAAACGCCTAATAGTGCGATCCAAAGTGAGAAATTACATCCCTGTTTTCCCCACCCCCTCATGCTGTGCCCATATAAACCCCAGGTTCAGCCAGCAGAGAGAGGAGAAGCAGCTGGATATCAGAGGCTATGCTTGGATGTTGGAGAGAAGTGGCTTAACTTCAGAGGAACAGCTTGATGGTGTAGCTTCAGAGAGGAGTCCAGCTCTCCAGATGGAGAATATTACATTTCCCCTCCATTTTCTTTTCAGCTCCCCTTCCCACTGAGAACCACTTTTATTGGCACTAAAATCCCCCACATTTACCATCTTCATGTCGTTCGTGTGACCTTATTCCTCCTGGACACTGGACAAGAACTCAGGTGCTAAGAATGTGGGTGCAAAAGCTCTCACACTGACTCTCCACTGAGCTGCCAACATTTAAGCCCTCTATGAATGGCAAAGCTAAAAGCGCACTGTAACACTTCCTCTGGGGCTTCAGGGGTCACAGGCACTCTCCCCTAGATGCTGCTGCAGGGTGGGTACAGAGTTCAGTCTTTCTGGAGCTCAAAAGTGCTCCCCTAGCTCCTGCACCTGCTCACATGCACTCTCTCTCCCATGGAGGGTGGAGTAGCGAGTGAGTGCAGTTCACCCCTGCCGGCACCCACGCACAACCCTTCCTGCTCAGGAAGCCATCAGGGAAATATCCTGCTTCACTGTCATGTTCCAATCCATGCCACCAACTCAATAAAATAAAATAAAATAAAAATAAAATAAAATAAAACAAAATAAAGAAAAAAAAAACTGTCATGTAACAAAAAATGAGAATGAAAAAAATGAAATACAAAACCCCAAATAGTTAACATTATAAACAACTACTGTGAGAAAACAAACAAACAAACAAAAACTTTACATTTAATCTTTACAGCAAATATATTTGATAGGTACTATTTCTATTTTTTACATGAAGACTCTGAAATTTACGGAAGTTAGTGATTTTGTTCAAGGTTAGTGGTTCAGAGTTGTTGGAATTAGGATTTAAATGTAAATATTTAGACTTGAGAAGTCTTGTGTTTGATAGCTGAATTGAGTGTGACTTATCACCTCCTCATCCTCCCGCTCCCAGAAAAACACACCAAAGAGCAAGACTAATGTCTTTGCATTGTCAAGCAAAAAATAATCTAGATTAATTAAATTCTTTTTTTTTTTTTTTTTTTTTTTTTTGAGACAGAGTCTTGCTCTGTCGCCCAGGCTGGAGTGCAGTGGCCAGATCTCAGCTCACTGCAAGCTCCGCCTCCCGGGTTCACGCCATTCTCCTGCCTCAGCCTCCCAAGTAGCTGGGACTACAGGCGCCCGCCACCTCGCCCGGCTAGTTTTTTTGTATTTTTTAGTAGAGACGGGGTTTCACTGTGTTAGCCAGGATAGTCTCGATCTCCTGACCTCGTGATCCGCCTGTCTGGGCCTCCCAAAGTGCTGGGATTGCAGATTTGAGCCACCGCACCCGGCCAATTAAATTCATAATAAAAAATCATACTTCTATGTATTATCTTGTTCAAAGTAGGTAGTAAAAGGTACGTGCAAACATTACCTGAAAACATTACTGATGGAGCTAAGAGAGTGAGTAACCATCTGAATATCTATAGATTTGGAAACTCAGATAGTGAAAGTTTGGGCATTAACTCAAATTTACTGAAAAAAAAAATACAAAAGATGAATATAATTTACATGCCTATATATAAATGTGTATATTTCACTGAATATATATATATATATATATATTTATTTATTTATTTATTTTCACTGAAACCTTAATAGATAGTGCTATGAATATTGTGTCCAGGACCAATAAAGATATTAACAAGAAGGAATTTGGCAATCTTAATACTCTCTCAGCAAAAAAATACTACTAGCTATTTTTTCTTTTCTTTTATTTGAATTTTAAATTATTTTTACTATAGAACCTAGTTTTCAAAACGGGATCCCATAAAATGTCTGTCTGAGAAACTATGTTAGTAGTAGTCTCATTTCAAAACATAATATGCCTGCTCATGGCATAGTCACAGTCACAATATGTTTTATGTGACCCTGATAATAAGCTGATATCAAATGCCTTGATTCTTCCTTTCTTCATTTCTTTTTTGTTTTTTCAGTCTGAAGCAAATCATTTCAAATCCAACCATGCCTTTTCTCACTCACCCTTAAAACTTCCTGGGATAATAACACCTATTTTCTTGAGATAACTAATTTGTATAGCATATTTTATTAACTAACAAAGTTGTCACATCAAACAATTTCATTATTTGGAAGTCATAAACATCATTTATTAAAAGATGATTTAACAGACATGGAGGAAATTAAGCCTGGAGTTTGTTGGACACTCCCAGGTAATGGACTGACAGAATGTTTAGTTCAAGGAGAATCACATGTCCAGGAGTACAACAAAATTATTATGAATAACAGATAGGAAATAAAGAAGTACATTTTCCCAGTAGGTGAACAAAACTTAGTAATGATGAATATGAAACAGTAAATATGTTATAACAGGAAGTGAACATCAGAGTGTTATATTCAAAGAACTGGATGTTAGTGTCATTTTATTTGCTTGTTTATGTTGAGAGTTGATGCCTTGTTATACTTACAGATTCTCTGAAATTTTTGTGACATTTCTTTTAAAATGATAGGGTTTTGACATTTGCCATCTATATTTCAAGACATAAAAGATCCGAAACTTATATCTGAAAATATAGACAAAACAATCTTGAAAATGACAATCAGTACTAAATTGGCTAAATTGGAGAATGATCTGAAATCTAGGCATGTTTTCTTTCTTTCTTTCTTTTTTTTTTTTTTTTAAAGCAATTTTGGGCTGATGATGGAATAGTGATAAGGGTCATTTAAGGGTAAAGTGTAACTATTCCAGAAAAGAATAATCAGTTAATTATGGGTAGATGAAGTGTTAACAACAACAATAACAAAATATAACATGAATCTAGTCTAGCCCTGAGGCACTGAGGGCCTGGACTACACCCGAAAGAAATAAATAGAGTGTATTATGAAGGAAGCATTTTGTGCTAGAAAAGACCCTCAAAAATAACTTATGAATAAATTATGTGAGAATAACATGGATAGAAATTCAGATCACAATAAAATTTTATCACTGTTTTACTGACACATTCCTGATACACTCTAGGTTTTAAAATCCCATTTCTCATTTTCCTACCATTCTTTTACTTGAGTTGTTTGACTTCTTTGCTCAAATTAAGTCTTACTTCTGATTCTGATATGTGTAGACAGAACTTACTTATCTATGTCACTTGTATTAAAGTTAAGTTTCTTTTTCTAGGATTTACTACTCATATGTGTTTTGCATTTTATTAATAAATTATTAAATGAGAGATGTAGATGAAAGAGATATAAAGAGATAAATAAATTAAAATGTAGATTAAAATGAAAACAAAAATAGAAAGTGACAGAGCAGAAGAGTGAAAAACTATTCAAGCCTTGGTAGCTGTTATTCAAAGAGCTTCAAATAATTGGTTTTAGTAAATATTTTTTATTCATTTAAAATGACATAATGTGAAGTGTGTTAATTATCATCAATTTTCAGACGGGCTAATTATTAACTAATCACAATTCCCTATTTCTGAAGTTGAGGAATTTAAAATAATGAGATCACTGTGTTCATTTCACACTTTGAGTCTTCCTAGAATAAGAAATAAAATGGCAAATAAATTTGAAAAATGATGGCATCTCAACTCTTTTCAGAAAATAAATATACAACCAGAGCATGTAAACTCGCTGTCACTTCATATAGTAGCAATCTAGACTAAAATGAAGATGAAACAGCTTTCCTGGCTGAAATGAAGATATCAACTGCATTAAATTAGATTTTTTGATACTTAAGTGAAAGACCATTTTTCCAGTATCTGAATTACCTGCCTCAAATCACTTCATAAATTGGACTAAACAGTATTGAGTTTTGGGGTTGTTTTTCTATTCCCTTCGCTTGACACAAAGTTCAGTACTCCATTTCTTCTTTAACTATGAGAGAAGCTTTAATAACAGAGGCTACATAAGTAATGTAGAAATGAAATGTCTCAAATTGCATTTGTGTCCCCAGTGTCTACTTCAGATTTGTCCTAAGAAAAGCACATATTTTGAAGTAGTTTTAAAGGGCTCTCCTTTTGAACGGATTATAATTTATTTCATGATATACACATTTTCTCTTTTGAAAATAACAGGAAAATAATTCTTCTTTGTTTGCTTTTTAGTATAATTGATCACCTCAATTTTCACAGTTTTAAAAATGTGTATTTTAACCATAAGTATATGTACATATCTATCTATATATATTTTTTCTTCTTCTTAATGTTAATCTCTTTAATATGACTATGGTGATAGTTCTCTAAATTCAAGTTTATTGATGTGTTTATATAATAGGGAGAAGGCAGGTAAAAAGGAATTTCAGTTTAAAAATTCTCCCATTATGATATAATCGTACAGGGATCATATACAAATATATCGACTGTGCATAGATAGATTTATAAGAATAAAAATGTGGCTGAAAGTAGGAGTACAAAAGGAATTCAAAATTTACATTGTCTTTATAAATAGAGAAAAACCAAAAATCATATAATAAATACATTTTGCACTACAGGACTTTCAAAATTCTATCATTGACATGCTATTCAATTAACTGTAAGCATTTAATAAAAAGTATTTTATTATAGATTGAGTAAAATTTTACATTGTCAGTTGTATGCCATAGAAGTTAAAACACTGTTGCATTAATATAAACACTGTTTTTAAAGACCTGCTAACCGAATTGGAATCTGCAAGTAGTCGTTTATCAAAAAATACCTGTGCGATTGAAGCGATTGAATTTAATTTTAAAAAAAAAAGCCACTAGTGGATTTAAGGAGTTATTACTAAACTCTGTTTTGTTTTGGTTTTGCCATGCATGCTGCTGCTATCTTAATATCTATAAATTAATTTTTGATTTGCAAAAATAAATCTTTACCTTTACCTAATTTCAAATTAGCTTTAGAGTTTTACAAATTTAGAAGTTTGATTTTAAGCCATACATTTTCCCCTTGCTTTGGAATTTTCTAAAGAAAAGCCAAGATATCTGAATTTTCAATTGCATCTTTATTGGATTTAAGTAGGACTTAAATCAATAGCATTCTAATTTAAAAGAAACTACTTGATTTTCAAGGTATTTAATTAAAGCTACATTCTATTAGCTGAAATAATCTAAATCTGGCTTAATCTACTAAACCATTTTAATCACTTTATCAGTTTATTCCTTTCTGAAGACTGCTGATTCAATTGTTCCTCATGGATACCACATTACAGAACTTTAATTGCCCATGAGACATCTGATAAACAGATTATTAAACTCGGAACTCATATTTTACTGCTATTTTTAGCACTAAAATAGAGATATATCTAACAATATTCAGTATCAATAATTACTGTAACTACAATAAAAAGCCTCAAAAAATTATCCTGTTTAAATATTTACAACTGAATTGAAAATATAATTTCTCCTCTGCATATGAGCCTCTACCTTTTTGTGTTTACTGCCTTTTTAGTAAACTGATGAGAGATACAATTATTCATGATGTAGAAACAAGATGCCAAATGTGTATCGTTGGCTACCTTTACTGGGCTATGTTAAAAGAGTCATTGCAAATATATTAAAAAACACAGATCATCTACAGTGTATTACTAAAAAAAATCTAAAGGCAGAAATCACATTGCAAGTTTTGAAGGGCATTCTGTATGATCAATGTAGAATTATTTTAGATACTGTTTGTTGCTTAAATTTAATGTCTTTTTAAAGCAATAGGATGTTAAATAGTTTGTCTTCTGTAAAAATACTACTTCCAAAGAACATCAAAGATAGCATTTGTATTTAAAATTATCAAGCACATAATAAAATGAATGGCTTGATAGTCTGTAAATGTGTGTGTGTGTGTATGTAACTTTTGCCTGAAATCATAAGCTGTCATTCACCAGGATCTTATCTTAAGCACTTTGTTTTCTCACAGCACATGCTATCCCTTGATGGTTTTCTAATAATGACAATGGCAACAATAATTATTATTATTTATAAAACGATGACTATGCACCAAGTACAGTTTAAGACACTTAATATGTTAAATTAATTGTCATTAAAGATAATGTACTTTCAATTGTTTATTGATGTACAGTGGTTGTACATATTTATAGGATACATAGTTTTTTAATACATACATGCAATGCGTAAGGAAAAAAATCAGTAATTAGGATATGAATTACCTCAAGCAGTAATCATTTCTTTATGTTGGGAACATTGCAAATTTTCTCTGCTAGTTATTTAGAAATATAATATACATTCTTGTTAATGATAGTTACTCTACTGTCTTAGTAAACTCTAGAATTTATTCCTTCTATCTAATAGTATTTTTGTACCCATTAACTAACTTCTCCCCACATCACTTCCATCCACTACCTTTCTCATTCTCCAGCAACCACATTCTGCTCATCACCTCTGTTGAATTTACTTGTTTAAGCTCCCACATATGAGTAAGAACATGCTATATTTGTCTTTCTTTTCCTGGCTTATTTCACTTAACATAATGTCCAGTTCCATCTATGTTGTTGCAAATGACAGGGTTTTATTATTTTTATGGCTAAATAACAGGCCTTGATTTAGAATTAAATTATTTTACCATTGGTCAATGAATGAACAACTGAAAACTCACTATGAATGCTAAGATCTTCTAGATACACTTCTTTCAGCTTACTGAAGTACTCTGAAGGTATATTTTTTGCATACGTAAGGAGGTCAGACTTTTTTTTCTCACTTGACATGCGGAATCCTTCAAAGTCACCACTTTGCTCATTATCATCATTTAACGTAGTCACAGGCCGGAGGTTGTGCCAGGAGTGAACACCGTGTCTTTAGTCACTGTGTTCCAACCTTGGCAACAGCATATACAGCATCCTTCATGATGTGTTTATAATATACATCTAGTTAGTGAAAAAGATACAGTTCAAACTGGAGTAGGAGTTGCTTTTCAGCTTGAAAAGCAAGTATGACCTCCTAATTCTGACATTTTAAGTCTCATTGTTCTTTACTCATTTTCATTTATTCTGAAATTCTGTCATATTAATCACCTATTACTTTCTATATTAAGTATATTTTTATTTTATATTTTTACTAATGTTTTCTTTTTCTCAACAAATCATTCTTTATTGATTGTGATTTAGCATTTATCTCCAGTTTCTTTCTTAACCTCATTTCTCACTATTTTCCCCAGTAATATCCTCCAATTCATCCATATAGATTCCTTAATTTTTTACCCCATACACCAAGCTTCCTATTTTTACTCGTATGTTTACCTCCTTTCCAAGACAAAAACAAAATATAATATTTATTTTAAAACATAGCTTTGTCCATCTTTTCCTCATGAAAATTTCTTCAAGAACCACTCCCATGACTCCACATGGGCCTAATATTTTTAAATATTGGCTATATGGTTTAGCACTTCAAGATATGTTGTTTTGAAAAGTACTCTAATTGTTTTATTTGTTTTCGTTCTTCAAAATGGAGGGATGGCCAATAGCTTCTATTCTATGGCTTGTCATGAGTCCTCCTGAGTAAGACTGTTGTATATTTTTTCTTGCTGATACTTAATATTTGTCCGACTTTTCAGACCAGACAAATATTAAGACCATGATGTTCTCTCAGAATTAATCAGAAAGTAGAATTAATTAATTAGAAAGTGAAGTGGGCATATCTTCATTATGTCTACATATTCAGTCGTTAAATTAACTCCTTTATCTATGAATTTTTAATTGACCCAACCCTAGCCTCTTTCTCTGAAGATATAACTTTTTTCCTGGACTCTTAAAATATGCTGTACCATGTTATATTAATTTGTGTTAAAATAACTAAAATGTGTTTGAAGCTAAGTAACATAGATTTCAAGCACTGTGCTCAACATTCAGCATATTTTTTTTTAAAATACTATCACCCTATATATTAGATACTATAATTATTTTCATATTATAGATGAAGAAACTAAAAATTAGAGGTAAATTTAATCAAATTTACATACCAGTAGAGTCAAGATTTGAACTGTGATATGGTTTGGATCTGTGCTGCTGTGCAAATCTCATGTTGAATTCTAATCCTTAGTGTTGGAGGAGGGGGTTGGTGAGAAGAGATTGGATTATGGGGGTGGAGTTCTCATGGATGAGTTACCACTATCCACTATCCCTTGTTGCTGCTCCCCTGATAGTGAGCAAGTGAGTTACTGTGAGATCCACCATGAGTAAAAAGTCCCTGAGGCCTCCCCAGAAGCAGATCTTGCCATGCTTCCTGTACAGCCTACAGGACTATAGCCAATTAAACCTATTTTCTTTATAAAGAGTGCCTGTTATCTCTTTATAGCAGCACAAGAATGGGCTAATACAAAAGTCCAATGAAATCAACAGTAATATCATGTGTTTTCATGGAAGATATACAATCCTTTTCTAGAAATATGATTATTTTATAGGAGGCATGACAAATCTTATAAGTAAACATAAATAAAACAAAGCTTAAGAAAAGTCAAGGTGTAATGTATTATTCAAATTGAGACAGTTTTCAGAATGAAAATTATACAATTAACAATTATGCCAGTTCAACAGGTTTACATGAAAACTTGCGTTTAGAGTCACCTTACATAAAGAGAACACTACAATAGTTAATTGAAAAGACATGAAAATTAAACTTGCTGCATTCTATTCATCCTTACGTGAGTTTCTGACCCAGTACAGAAAGAGGAAGAAAATATTTCCAAAACCCTCAGTTTTCCTCCACCTCCATTCATCAGGGATATACATGTTGACACATTCAGACTTTCTGAGCTTCTATACCATTGAGTCACTTTAGATGATCAGACATACTATCTAGTAAATCTAGGGGAAAATATTTTATTCAATGCTGTTATAAATTTATATTTTACCTTATTCACATTTTGGCACAGTCATTCTAGAATTAAGTTTGTCCTTAATTAAGTTTGTCCTTGCCTAGTCAATTTGTTAGTCCTTACAATTTAGAGACCAAAGCTGAAGCCCTCAACGATGACAGAGAATAAATCTCTGCTGTGATCATAATCTTTCTCTTTCATGACCTGACCTTGTCATCATATCTACGATCCTAACCTGGATCTTGTTCATACTGACAAGTCAGTTATCAATACATCTTATTGAACGTTTACCATTCAACAAGTGACATTTATTGTTCACCTCATCACTGGGAGATACAAGGGCAAATACAATGTAATTCCTACTGTCACAGAGCTTTTTGCAATCCTGTGTTAGACACAGATTGACATTAAGATGTAACTGCCTCATCAACTATACATCATCTGCAAGGCCGTTCTTGGAGAGAAGAGCTTTACATCTGAGTAAATTTTGTGTGTGTCCATATTGCCCTGCTGGACATATTTCATAGTATTCTTATATGCTTATCCCTTGATACTACAACCATTTAATTATGCATCATTTTTTTGTCACAAAATTTAACAGATATGACTTTATACTTGGTGAGGAATGACTGACATATAAGTTAAATATTCCGGTTAAACATGAGTTAAATAACATAACCTTCTCCTTTCTCTTAATTTTGCTATTTCCCGTAAGAAATACCAAAATAAATGCCAAAATAAAGTTCTCAAATATGAAAATAATTACCACAATATAAAAGTCAAATATCTTAATGGTAGGAATAATAAAAAAAAAAATCTTGTGTGAACATCCCTGAATTGAGATTTACACATTTATTGTTATCTTCAAAAATTTCAGATGTCTCATTAAGAAATACATGTTGTATTTGTTTTTTAGGATAATGAAATCCAAATGCAAAAATTTAAACAAAGCATTTGATATAGTCACTGACAAATGACTCATTCAAAAGTTAATCCATTGTAAACCTCATTTAAAACACTCACATGCAATTTTATTTATTTTGTACTTTAATCCCGATGTCTAAATGTATGCTCCGAATGAGTATTAAAAAGAAATGCTAACTAAAATGGATAACTCAAGCTAACAACTTCAAAGACCCTAAATTTCTTGACCAAAGTAAAAACTATCAAAAAATCAAGCACGATGTCACATAAACACACAGACACAAACATGTATGTACACAATTTAATCCTGGGTAAAAATCACCACCAAGATTCACGTATTTCTTATTTGTGTATTCAAAATATACATTTAGAAAAAAATGGACACATTTTAATTATTATTAATAGTATTAATTATTTTAATTATGAGCACTGAGATAAATATAAATAAAATATAAATCTTGATTTTGTTTCCAGGTGTGCTATATGTAGCAGAAAAGGCTGACATATGTTTACTAAATAATCAGTACAAGATATTATATTATTCTTCTCAATAAATAATGAATAATGGAGCAAAAGAATATGCAAATAATATTTGAATTAAATTAGGATTACTTGATATTTGAATTAAATTAGGATTACTTGAAATGAATAAATATATTTAAATGTAAATAACTGCTCACCTAGTTTCTATGTTGACACTACAAATGTATAATTTATATTTGCCTGTGAATTTTAATGTTTGGCAATTACAATAAATTGTTATTCCATATTTCTCTATTTCTAAATTTGTAGTGACAAGTAAAACTCCTTAAAATTAATCTGTTTTGTGTTTTTATCTATGTCTTTTTGATTCATCAAATTTATAACATTAAAATAATCAGAACAAACTATTAAATAATATAAAATGTCTTATGAAAAATATTTCTGTTCATTTCATCCACATAACTTGTTTATTAGCAATTTCATGCATCTAGCTCATTCATATTTTCTAATTCATTATTTTGTATACACAAATCATTCCTAAATAAGAATAATCCGAGTTCTAAAGCAAGTAAATTGTGTAGAAATTGCAACAATGTGTGACACAAGTTGAAACTTTTATTGTTTTGCCTGCCAAAGTCAATAACTTCAATAATGAAGTTGAGCAATAGTGACGAGTGTTTTAAAATATAAAAAAACAGAATTAATTTATTTCTATGACAAAATATATTCATATTCAGCAAGAGTAGTCATCAATTCAAAAGTCTACTAGGCTCCCCTAATCACTGATACCATCAGCTCTTCCCTTGACATGTCCTACCAGCTCTTTTAGTTGATCTCTACTAACTTGAACTAGATTTTGATTAGCAAGGATAGACACAGAATTCATGGAGGAGGAAAATTAATCATCAACAGCAAGACTTTGAATCTCGAAGCAGACTGGATTCTGAACAGATAAATAAAGGAAGAAATTAGGAGACACTGAATAGGTCTCTTTTATCTTTCTGAGGGTAACTCTTCATATGCCTACCTAGTAAGTCCCTTTCTCTTCCTTTCCATTCATAATCCCAACAAATGAACACCAGAGTTTCCTATGCTATCATCCTTGGTTATCACAAAGCTTCATTTCACGTTAAGACTTTTATTCAGTAAAATATTCACTTGTGTTTTCACTTAAAATTTGTTTCTGAAATCTGTATTATGGCCTTTAAAATGTCAGTTTTGTTTCATTTTCTGTTTTTAAAAAATGAAAAATAGACAAAATTTTTGTGCATTTAACACCTTTAATCACAGAATACGTTTGTAAAGATCATGAATTGTCTTTGTAAGGAAAAATAATTTAATACATTTTTCTTGGACACACAAGCAATCCTGGGCATTTTCTTACAGGAGGTTTGGCTGATCTCAGCTATGCTCCACATGTCTTTTTTCCTTCTTCAGGGACCAGTAAGCTAGCCAAGAACTATTCTTCTCATGATATTCCCTGTAGTACAACATAGAAATTCCAAAAGAGGAACATCACACACCGGGGCCTATCATGGGGAGGGGGCAGAGGGGAGGGATTGCATTGGGAGGTATACCTGATGTAAATGACGAGTTGATGGGTGCAGCACACCAACATGGCACAAGTATACATATGTAACAAACCTGCACGTTATGCACATGTACCCTACAACTTAAAGTATAATAATAATAAATAAATTAAAAAAAAAAAAGAAATTCCAAAAGAAACTTCATAGACTTTTGTATCATTGTCCAATTTATGCCCGTTATCACCTAAAATGCTTAGCGTAGTTTTCCAAGTGCTGGAAAAAGGTTTAACATATTTTCTGATGCTTGGAAAACTACGTTAAGCATTTTAAATGGAACAAATTGCAAAGTCAAATACATCAAAGACTGTGAATACATCAATGAGTAAAATATTGACGTCATTAATGTAATCTATCACAATCCTCATATACTATTTTGCCTCATGTTGAGGAAAAAGACTTTAATATTCATTTCAGATTGTAAAAATAAACTATTTTTACTTAGTCAATCTGAAAACTTCTAAGTTTCCTGAAAAACTCTCCAAATTCTTACTTTTAATCTAATTTCTACACGACTCAGTCATATTTGTTTCCAATATAATATTCTCTATATAACATTTTGACTAATATCTCTCCAATATCCTTTTACCCTGCTCATATGGGAGGCTCCATTAAAACTCAGAGTACGGACATCTATTTAACAAAATATGTTGAGTTCATATGGAGAAAAAAATATCATCTTGTGACACTAATTTTTTCCCTCTAGCCTTCAATAACTTAAAAAACCGGAGTAGACGTTAATATTTTTCCTTCTAACCACAAGGAAAACAATACAAATTTGGAGACAGATGAATTCTACAAAGCGATCAATATTCCCATAGCTGAATGAGAAAGAAAGAGGATTGCGGGAGACAAGATCAGATTGGTAAAAGAAAGGTAAATTGCGGAGAATTTTTAGATGAAGATGTTTACATTGAAAGTCAGATGACATGGCCGGGCGCGGTGGCTCAAGCCTGTAATCCTAGCACTTTGGGAGGCCGAGACGGGCGGATCACGAGGTCAGGAGATCGAGACCATCCTGGCTAACACGGTGAAACCCCGTCTCTACTAAAAAGTACAAAAAACTAGCCGGGCGAGGTGGCGAGCGCCTGTAGTCCCAGCTACTCGGGAGGCTGAGCCAGGAGAATGGCGTAAACCCGGGAGGCGGAGCTTGCAGTGAGCAGAGATCCGGCCACTGCACTCCAGCCTGGGTGACAGAGCGAGACTCCGTCTCAAAAAAAAAAAAAGAAAGTCAGATGACCTGTTATTGAATTCTTTGCGAAATAGTAAGCCTCTGGGGAGCTTTAAACGGAGTAAAATACCTGGCTTGCCATTTGAAAAGAACATATAGGCTGCTATTTTGAAAAGAAACTCTGACACACTGCCAATCTAAGAGACCAGTTTAGAGGCTTGTGATTGTTTCAGTGAGTGTTGATGGTGAAGTGGACTTGGGTGGTAATAAAAGAGGTATTAAGAAGTGGTATGATTCTGGGTATACTTCAAAGGTGAATCTCACAGATTTTTTTTTTTTTCTTTGATAGATTGGCCATAGGACACAAGGATAAGTGATGTTACCAAGATTTTTGGCTTGAGCACCTGGAAGCATGTAGTTTCCACTTACTGTGGGCTTGTGTAGTTAAGCATATTATTATTATTATTATTATTATTATTATTATTTATCTAAATAGTAATATTTAAATTAGGAAATGAATTTGGAAATCAAAAATATTTTAACAGTCATTAAAGCCACCAAACAAGTAATTTTAAATGTTGACAAAGGGGGAAATAAGTGGTCACTATAACCTCAACCCTGTAGCTGACCATGAGGACTTAGACAGTATATTCAACTGCTCCATAGGTCCTTTGCTTTACACCAGCACCACAGACTTCTTTATCTGGAGGCTTTTTTAGGTCTTCATCTCTGAATTTTCTGAGCCAGTGGTGGTTCTGTCTACATGAGATGGGTGTGGTATTCCCTTAAATGTAACTATGGGACATAGCAGAAGTAGATGGCTCTGCAGACTCATCCATAATCCTTTCTTTTCCTATTGTTTAGCAGCAGTTATATTTTTCCCCTGTAGATATACCGATTAATTTTTAGGAAATATTCCATTTCAAGCTACTCATCTAAAGGCATGTGTTGTTTAAAATGTTATACTGCAAAGGAATTATTATTGTGTTACCTCATGTATGCAATCTTTCTTTTGCTATAAGACCTGTGAATAGAGCTCACAAGGCGTGAACCATACATTTGCAAGTAAGTCAAGAACGTAATAGTTAGATGTACCACTTTCATTTGTATTTCTTTCCTCCTGAACTCATGTATCCTGGCTGAAAAGAATAAAAATGACATCCTGTATTAGTCAGTTGCTATTCTTGAGGATAAGACATAAAGATTAAAAGTTATTGTCATCCAGTTGGAATATTAAATATTTTATGTCAATTCCAATATATTCCAAAGTCAGCTGCTTCTGAAAGGTGGAGTACATATTAAGATCAATGAATCTTATGAAAAGTAGTATACAAGCTTATACTTTCAAAATCTTTTTCTTGTTCATAATCAATATAGCGGTTAGATTAGATATTAAACAATACAATCATTAATTTGCTTAAGGTAAAACTAACTATATGATAACATTAATTTCAAACCAATAATTACTTTTTTATAATGATAAATATATAATAAACAAAATATATTTCCTCTATACTAGCTAATTCCCTGAGAATATGGTGCCATTTAGGATTGGTTCATGTCACTGACAAATTGCATCTCTACTACAAAAATGGTGTTAACTTGTCCAGCCATGTTAAGAAGTCACTGTTGTTGGGCCCATGTATAACTTTGGCCCCTTTCCTCCAATATCTCTTAGTTCATGAGCCCTTTATACAGTGAATATGGCAATAAAAATGATAATTAACACCTTCCCCATAGCTGATGCCTGGCTTGAGCATTTACACAGGACACAGTTCTCATACTCCTGGAACATGTAAGTAGACCATTTACTTAACCTGTAGCCGAAGCTCATCATTAAAACTCTAGTATTTCTCCTGCCAACCCACTTAAAATTTAATCAAATTATTATCTCCTATTGGTAGAGATTCTTACCTCTAGCCATCTCTTCTTTCTGATAAAGGTGGCAGTGAGCTATATCATTAATGTTTTCAACTCAGAAGGATTTCCCTTCTCCACTATCTTCTCACTCAAGCTTTAATATCAATCATTTTATTCCTTGCTGGTGCTAGAAAATTTTGCAAATCTGTCTTTAAAATAAGCTAGCTCAATATTGTTTTCTTGATCCAACTATATATATTTAATGTCCATGAAGGCATAAGGGCAAGTTGAGAGAAGAGTGGTAAGATAGGTGTATCAGGTTCATGCAATCTACTTGTCCCTTAAATAACTATTTGAATATAATTTCAATTGTAACATTCAATACTGAATATATTGCTAGGTAATCTTGTATTTAAGGATAAGATAATACCAAGTCAACTGGGACCGTCAAGTGGTATAAGCACCTGAAGTCCCAGAGTAAATAATTTGGACTCTATCACTGCCCAGAAGGGCTAAGAACTTTTTTTTTCTTTGAAGTTCACTATTTTATTCCAAAGAGTCCATAGATGTGTTTCAAAACTCTAGTGGAATCTACTTTGGATTTTCCTTAAGAGTTTCTTACATACTTAATGAAAATCTTATGCTACCGTATACTTGCCAGAACTATCAAGAATAATACTGCCAGGACCATTTTGTATAATTGTGAAGGTTTAGCGCTCCCTAACTTCAGAGGAACTTTTCACGTTATAATCAACTTTGAATGATGTTCCTGGAGTTGCTCAATGAATGGAATTATGTAGCCTGTACAGTGTATCTGATGTCTCCAAATGGTTAAGTAGAAAAGTTAAGTATGTCACATTCAGAAGGAGCAGAAGCAGATTGACAGCCTTCCACTGCTCTAGATCCCACATAAAGGTAGAAGTGTTCCAGGTTTTCTAATATACGGTCAGCATAGCACATTTACATGTTATCTATGTTGTCTCCAAATTCCTAAAATATGCAACAGGTTGTGATGTACTTTTACAATAACAAAAGATGATGAGTGAAGCAACTGATACTTGCCTTTGAAAAATTCATTACAATATATCCGAAGATAATTGGACTGGAAGATCACCATTGAATTAGGTGACATATCTTTTCTTCATTTTATTTGACTTATAACTTGGAGTACTTTGGTGTCATTTAGAATGTCTACTACTTCTCATTACTCAAGTAATAAAATTATGTCACAATGTAACTAATGTTGTGATATTCTAAGGGATAGTAAGATAATCAAAGTCTCTGTGAAATAAATTGTGTCCCAAATTAGGGAGTTGATTTTATTCCTGAGTCAATGGGAATGTGTATTTCTATGAGTGTTTACTTCTGTCCCAGCAGGTGAAAGTACCCAGTTCCCAAAAAACTTTGCTTATTAGGATAGGTACAAAATGACATGCTAGATCAATAGGTACATATCGATCAAGTTCTGTGGTAATTTTCTCAGGAAAAGTAGATGTCAGAATTAACAGGTGAAATTGAATTGAATTGATTAAACTTGTAATAATCCATTATGTTTCTAAAAACCGTTCTTATCTGTGTACTGCTTAGCAAAACAGAGGAGTTACATGAAGATGAAATATAAATCATCACCTTTCTTTGATCTTCTAAAACTCAACAGTAATAATGAGTATCCCCCAGGAATACGTTGTTGCTTTTGGTTTTCTATTTTGGAAAAAGCACTGTTGTTCCATAGGGTTCACTGTATTCTTCCTGACAGAAATGCCATTATTGGTGGGTTAGGAAGCCAAAATGCCAATTCTGGTAATATTGAATAGCTATTTCAACTATAAATAGAGGAACTGGAGGTTTAACAACCTTTCATGCCAATTATGTGTCAGGTCAAAACTCCACTGATTGCCTGACATCTATAACCCTCTTCTTGTCAGTGGGCAACAATGTCATTCTGAGCCACACAAATTAACATTACCATAGAGTCAGTGCCAAATCCAATTAGTTCACCCCATGTGTTGACTATTTCCCTTTCAGCAATGTATAAAGATCCTGGTGAATGTTTGCAGGTGAAATTAGGTAGTAATAACATAATAATTTATAGTATATATGTAGAATGTCATTTCTCAATACTACCTACCATCATCTCAATTTTGGGTGCTCTAATTCTATAAAGTAATTCAGGTTTAGAGATTGAAATAAAGTATAGAAACAATTCCAAAACATGTCAATGTTGTGTTTGCCACACCTAGCATAATTTTTGGTTATTAATAAAGGAAGAATCTATTTGGAAAAATTTTAATGTTTACCATAGGAACCCTATGATGAATTAGCCACCTTCAAAGATTCCTGTGTATCAAATCATTCTGATTACCTCTCTGTCCTATTCCTGTAATGTCTATCTTTCCACTGATACTAATTTCAAATGGTACATTAACCTCAATCAACAAGTTGATTCTTACAGTTGCTGCTCCTGCCCATTTCACAGATGCATGTACTTTCTTCGGTAGAGGTGTCCCCAATGTTGTGGTGAAGGGAATGTTTTCTGGGCTTTCTTAGTTTGGGAAATACTTTAGATATTACACATGACAAATGTATTCTTAAGTCCTTTGCTTTCCTTCTCCACATATGCAATGAATTTGCTAGATTCTTTCCCTCACGTTAGAGTAGATCATCTTTAAATCAAGATTTGAGCAAATATCCAAGAAAATGATTGTAGATGTGTGAGTTAGAACAACAACCTCACTTTCCCTAGTTAGGGAATCCAATACTGTAGGTTAAGCTTCACCAAAAATTATGGTCATTTTTTTCTTCATCTGGCATGCTTAAAATATATTCACCAAATGTCTCTGGTATTTTCTATTTTTAAAATAAATCATAGGTATATTGGCAAAATTCTATCTTCTTTTTTGATTATAAGCTTTTTCCTTCTGCCATGCTTGAGTATGTAATTTCATGCATTTGCTAGTATCTGATTTTAGTTAGAGGCCTGAAGACAATAAGAGAGTTCTTGAGTAGAGAATATGGGAAGAATTGAATTCTCTGCAAGAAACTGCTTTGATCAAATAGTTTTAGGATTCTTTAGTAAGGCAGAAATAGTCACATCAGACATACCTTAGCTGAAAATAGGGGTTGACTTGGAGTCTTGGTATTTGGTATATTTTAAAACATCCAAATCTTTCAGTATGTCTTTATACCTACACTCACTGTTTTATTATTTCCTTATCAAAGCTCTGTCACATTTGATGCATTTTCAGATTGTTAATTCTACCTACATAAATTGTAAACCCTTAGGATAAAGCTTTTAGTTTGATTTTCATCTTTCTCAGCCTACAGGCAAAAAGAAATGAGAGATGCTTAAAATCCTTGGTTGTCTGTCTTAGTTTTGAGCTGAGAATTTAGGACCTTGAGCTTGTCATGCATTTTCTTCAAGTTATACAGAAAAAATTAAAAGCAACTAGCTCACCCTAGAGCTTTGAATTACTTATATGCTTCATTTTGTTCTTTTAAGATGTGACTTAATCTCTGAAATTCTCGTCATTAATACACATTTTATTCTAGGTAACCACAGGTAATAGTTTAATTAGCTATTTTGCCACCGAACGCCACAAGCTGCTGGAATTCCGTTTTAATTCAACATAAATATGCTCTGCCTTTAGCCACAAACAGACTAGATAATAAATAGCAGCTTCCTATAGCATGCTTAACATTTTCTTGCCTACATTAATTCAGTTTATCATTTTTATGTCAGTGATCTTAGTTGTAAATAACCACAGCCCACTCTGTGTGATTAAACAAATAGTTCATTAAACACACATTGAGAAACTAAAAAAAAAAAAAAAAAAAAGTGTTGCGATCTGAAGATGTAAGATCTATGCTGATTCCAAAAATATGTGTTCCCCGAAATGAGATGTTCCAATTTTACAATGGTACTGTAGTTTCAAACACTCTTTTGTCAGAAAATTGAACCAGTGGCCCCCTAAACAACTGTCACACACATAAAGAGAGAGCAAGAGAGAATATAATTTCCATAAAAACATTTCTAATTCTGGAGAGTAAAAATGACTGAAAACTGTTCACCACACAGACAATCCTTCTTTATTTTTCAAATTTAAATCTTAATCCTGAAAAAATACTTATGAGTTTGGTAGGTGTTTGATGGCCATGTTGGAGGATCCAATTCAGATTAACAGAGTGGGGAATACTCTATCAATAAAACTCCCCTACAGTGGAGGGGAGCTATTGGTAGAATACAGATGCAGAAGCTATGATTGCTGTTGTTTGCATGTTTGAGGTGCAAGGGAAGCAAATGAAGAAGGATTGGTAAGGATGACCTACTATTTCATAGATATATTTTAATATAATCCTTGTTTTCTGCTCTACTCAATACCACTGCCATTCACATCTCACCTAAGATTTCTAAGCTCCAAACCTCTCTACATATCTGCAGGCTTCCTGGGCTATCTTTTGAAGTGAGTCTCCCTGTATTCATAATTGTGATCATATTCATCTCACTGTATTTATACTGGGGTTTGATAAACTTTTGTTTCACTCTGTCACCTTGATCCAGAGGAAAAATATATATAGTTAAGAATCTAAAATGCAGTTGAAAAATGTAAATCATCTTTATAAGCAAGAAAGACCCAATGAAGAAAAACAAATCAATGATGAGCAATTTGTAATTGATTGCTCTATATTCCTAGTTTTTATATCTTGTATCAGCATGTAAAAATTTTTCATTTAGATATTGAATTGTCACAATGATTACACACTATAAATACTTTCAGGTCTAAAAAGTGTTGTTCTTTTTGGGAAAATATGTTGCTATTATCATTTTAAGCTACTTATCCTACACCAAAATTGACCACAAATGACACTGGGGTCAAGTTGGGTCACCTTTTGTTTTAGGTGAAAGGGATCAAATTAACCTATGACATAAATATCAAGACAATGGTTGGCTATCCACAATTTGTTTATTTTTAAGATTGCCAATAATGTTGATAATAAATTAAAATCTTGTAGTTTCTCATATAATTGTATGAGTTTTTCAAATAATAATTTAAAACACCCTTTACCTTCTAAATATTGATTTTTAAATTATTATTCAAGTCATCTGTTTCTTCACATTCATTTTTCTAAACTTAGTCAGAAAACTTCATTTACCTCTCATTGGATATGTTAAAATGCCCAGTAGTTTTAAAGGTTTTTCTGAAAGTTACCCTTTAAAAGATAACTTTACATCATATATTTAGGGTTCACTTACATGTATGTAGAAATGAATATATTTAGTCATACTGATTTAGCTGTCAATCTTTTAAATTACATATGCATACAAAATTTTAATTGTATATATTATGTTCAGTACTTTATTTTTTTTTTTCCCCTTTCCATGCTGGCAGGATATCCAAGAGAATTTTAAATGTTAAAAATATTGTGAGTCATAGTATACATCATAGTTTATCAGGTTTTCTAATTCATCATCTTTCACTCTGATAATGTATTCCCTGTCTAAGGAGTATTCCAACTAGAGAGCTTTTGCTCATTGACAAGATTTTGTCTTTACTTTATATGTTCACTTTTAACTTTAGAGAATATTAAAATCATAAATGAACTCTACAATTTGCTAACAGGTAGGAAATTTGCTACTGAGAACTATCACTCTGAACACATTAGTTTTTCATTTTGGTAAATCACTTGTATGATTTGAATTAGTTACAACTTTTCTCCACAGGTTACACTAGGAAAAAATAACATATACACAAATGATCCCTATACTTTATTTGCTTTCAAAAGACACTGCAATCAAATATATTCATTTTATCCTAGGTAAAACTGAAATTTCTATCAATATATAAAATTATTTGATCTCTTTCATTTTGTTTAGTCCTCAACATAACTCATCTTCATTGAGGCCTTTAGTAAAATGATTTAACCAATCTCACTTTATCTAATCCTTCCAATAAAAAATAAGGTGTCCAGGTGTGCATAAACATTAGCACACATCTCTAGAGAATTTTATAAAACAGATCCCTCACTTCTCATTGAACCATTATCAACCTCCCTTTTCGAAGAGATCTTTCACTTCATTTTGCCCACTTCCCATCAGGGCCATTTATATTCACTCACTTATTGGCTCAGTTTTTTTTTTTTTTTTTCCTCACAGAATCTCTTAAATATTAGTGTAGTTCAATATTCTATCTTCAACATCTTTCTCTAGTTACCTCTAAATGTGTTTTTATATCCACTAGTATGTTTTATACTATGACATTTAGCTAATAATTTTGAAGTACCTGTTGCAATATTTGCGCTTTATTGTGTTTTCAAACCAGCTGTTCAATGACCTACTAAATGTCTTCACTATGACATCCAAGAAGCACCTCAACTCAACACATTCAAAACATAACCCTGAATACCAGTGTCACTGTCTGACTCTGTATTACCTGAGTTTTTGGGGTCAGGAATTTCTGTGTTATTAGACAATGCTGCTAAAATTATCCAGTTACTGGATAAAATTATCCAATTATCCCCAGTCCTCTAAGAGGCTTATAATGATGTATCTGGACTGTGTGAGGAATATGGGAATGATATGGTCTCTGGGGAATAGACTAATGTGTGACCAATATGGACTAACATACACATAATATGCCAGTGGTACTAAATGGATTCCAGGGAAAGAGTGACCACAAACTGGTTAGAGAACATTCTGACTTCACCATTTGCCCCCACTATGCCTTCTCTTTGCATTTATTGCCAGATTCAGGGTGAATACATGCTTCCCAAGGACGTATAGGTAGAGTAAGAATAAACATTAAGACTAGTTATAATATTAATGAAAGGCCTTTTGAAATTTTGGGGGGAAATAAACCTTGAAAATTATGACTCAAGGTTTAAGAAAGTAAGAAAACATACAATAGCTTTATATCACTTTTCACTTAGATATGTTTATTTTCAGAAGAGACTGTGGACAGGAATAAGGATAAGTGAAAGTGTTGGCAGACGTGTGGAGCTTAAAGTGATAAAAATTGGATTGTAATGTCCAAAAGAAAAGGATTTGATAAACCCTAATATTTTGGATTAGAAATCCCAAAGAGTTCTACTACAGGAGTAAACGTAAATCAAAAAGCACTATCTTTTATAAGAACTGATATCAAGCATAAAATTATCACAAACGCTCTTTAGAATATAGCCAGGACCATTACTTCCACTGCCTACTTTCCAGAAATATACATACATATCACACATATCACAGTAATATCATAAGTACACTCTAAGTCATAAATTATCTTTAAAATTTTTCACAAACAATTATCAGCACATATTCAATGTCTAACATAACATTGTATTGTAAAAATAAAAAACAGATCAGTGGGACCCTTGATCTTGGGATTTTAAGAAATAAATTCTAAAATATTTGTGCTTATTACTTGAAACTTTCAGCATATATTTAGAAGCAACTAAGATTAGAAAGAGCCTTACAGAAAAATTAAATTAAATTTCAATATAAAAAAATATAATGACAAAATAAGTGAAACTAAGACTAGGAGTTAACAAAACTATAGTAATAGTGAAATACAACTAGAATATAATTAGTAAAATTAATTTTAAATTTTCAAAAATGGAGCTTCAGAAAGAGAAGAGGAAAAAAAAATAAGGCACAAACAATCTTTTAAGAAAAAAAACAGATAATTTTCTAAAACATAAAGTTTTTTTATATTATTTTAGAAGTGCTATAAACTTTCAGCAGGAATCCTATGAGAAAATAACTCAGAATATCACAGCAAGACTTTTGTCATTCATCATGAAACAGGAAAGTCTCAAAAGCAGCAAGAAGATGATACACTAACCCCAGGTAAATAAAAATAAGTCTAACATGTCACTTCTCAATGAAAACAATAGGAGCCAAATGATTATGGTATATTTTCAAAAGGCTAAAACAAGTGCCAATCTAGATTCTAGATCCACTGACTAAACATGAAATTTCAAAAAGAAGACAATACTAGCAGAGTATATCTAAGCTAAGGAAGCATTGAATGCCTTTCTTGAGACAGAGAAAAAACTATCACTAATGGAAATTAGGAGCTACAGACTGAAGAGTAAAAACAGGTAAATTATGTAAGCGAATATAAATGAGCATTGAAACACTGACTACATAATATATTATATTAACAATATAATATAGTAACAATATAATATAGTAACAATATATTATGGAGTTTTAATATATAAAGAAAATTTAAATGTTTTAGTTTCTGTGACTTAGGAAAGGTAAAGTTATACTAAGCAAACAATGCCCAGCAGAAAGTAGATCGTGCTATATTATTTTCTGACAAACTAGACTTTAAGAAGAAAGTACTGTATCTATACTTTGGCATGTGTGTGTATGTGTATAGTACATCTCATATATATACATACATATATGCTATATATATTCAGACTGTTCCACAAGAATAATTAGAGATTTTAACAAACTTTTCTCAGAAACTGATAGAACAAATAGGATCAAAAAACTTTGAGGATACAGTTTATATTAAAAGCCATATAAACAAAATCATGATAACTGGGACTTGTAAGAAACTGCATCCAACAATTGCAGATGCCTATTGTCATCATGCACACATGGAACATTTACACAAATTGACCATAAGATGGACCTTAAAGCAGGTTTCAAAAAATTCAAATAACTGAAGTCATGCAAAGAATACTATTTGACCACAATGAAATCAATCTAAAAATCAATTTAAAAAGATATGAAGAAGATCCCCATGTCTTTCAAAAATAACTAAAACACTTACAAATATCACAATAATGAGGAGAAAATTTCAGTGAATATTGGAAAATATTTTGTACTGAAAGAAAAAAATATCTCAGATTTGTGAGATTCAGCTAAAGTCATACTCAGATGGCAATTTGTGGGCTTAACTGAATATATGAAAAAATGGTTAAAAATCAAGGAGAAAATAATTACTTAAGAAATTCTCAAAATCAAAGAAAATTAAAACTTAGAAATAACATAAAAGTATTTGTAAAAATTTATAAAATGTAAGAACAAATAAGAAATAGAAAAAATCTTGAAACCAAATTTCAGTGGTTAAAATTCTTATTAAATGATAGAGAGTTGGTGAGCTCATCAAGGAAAAAGCAGTGCAGACACAAATAACAAACATTATATATGAGAAAAAATTGGCATTACTAGAAATCCTAATGGCAGTCAAAGTGCATAAGATGATTATATGCACATTTTTCACAATACCTTGAATTTTTTTAATAAAATGAGCAAATTCCTATAAAAATACACTAACTAGATAAAATTGACACAGAAATCAATTCACTCTCAAAAAGATTTCTGTAGGGAAAACATCAGTCCCCTACGGCTTCACTGTTGAATTTTACAAAAATTAGAAGTGGATATATATGCCAATCTTAACCTGTGCTAAAGAAAACGGAAAAATATAAATACTGGTTAACTTATTTTTTGAGTTCATTATAACAATTGTACTATGATGGGTAATTTTATGTATCAACTTACTGGACTATGAGGTGCCCAGCTATTTGGTCAAATATTATTCTATGTGTTTCTGTAAGGACATCTTTGAATGAGATTAATATTTAAATAGGTAGACTGAAGAGGAGATTGCAATCTATTGATTATGGTGTCTTTGAATGAAATTAATATTTAAATAGGTAGACTGGAGAGGAGTGGGACTCATCCAACCAGTTAGAAGTTGAATAGAATAAAAAGGCCAACCTCCCCCAAGTAAGAGAAAGGTCTTCCTGCCTGATGGTCTTCAAACTGTGAAATTAGATTTGCTGGTCTTCAGACACAAATTGAAACATCACGTTTTTTTTTTTTTTTTTTGAAGCTTGATTCTGTTAGCCTTTGCAGTAAAAATACATCATCAACTCTCCTTTTTCTCAAGATTTCAGATTCAGGCTTGATGACTTACCCTATGAATTGAGACATGCCAGCCTATATTTTACACATACACACATGTGCATGCACGCACACACACATACACATACACACACACACACACACACACATCCTGTTTTTCTGTTTCTCTGGAGAACCCTGGATAATATAGGTGACATAATCTGATAAGAATAGTATAAAAATAAAAATTATACAAAATACAAATTGATATAAATGTAAAAGTCACCAAGTTGAAAAAATAAAAGAAATATGCTATATTGTGGTCTTAATAGACCAAGAACAAACTTTTGTTAAAATTGAACATTCGTTTGTGACTAAATGCTTAGACTAAATGCTTAAGGCAATTTCATATTCTGATAAATGAGATCTACAAAATGTCTACATTATAAACGTTAATGAAAGCATTATATTTAATATTAAAATTTTCTAAAATGTTCTTCTTTCTCTAGGAACAAGTCAAGAATCGTGGTATTATCATATCCATTCAATTTTCCCAGAAATCTTAGTGAAATTAGGTAAAATCAAGGACAAGTATTAAGGGGAAAAACACTAAACACACTTTTATAGAGATAAAATTATTTATTTCTTAATAACTTAAAACAATCTAATAAGACATTATGAGATTTAAAAAGTCAGTTTAGCAAGATTGCTGAACATGAAAAGTCAATTGTGGGCACTGGTCTTGATCTCCTGGAGTCAGTGGGCACAGTGAGAACCCAGACAGCCTGGCTCCAGAGATAGTTGTGCCTCTCTCTTGCTGTCATAAGTCAGGGCAAGATGTCAGTGCTTCTCAGAACATTCAGGCCTCTAACCTAGAAGCCACGGCGAGTTAAGATAGCCTTTCTCCCTGGATTCATGGAGAAGCCCAGTTCAGTGAGCACAAAATATTATAAGACTAATTTCCCAAATTAATGCAATTATATGAAGTCAAAGTAGACACCAGTCAGTAAAACGTACAGCCGGTGCCAAGTAGATGCCTTTTATTGACTCTGTTTTATGTAGTTTTATGTGTATGGAAGGACAAGTCTTTAGATAGCATTGACCAACAGTGTTTTCTCCTCTTGCTTGCAGTTATCAGAATAACTGTAGAATATTCTGGGAATGCAGTGACCTGAAGTAAGGACGAACTATATGGAACAATCCAGACTCTGTCTTTGTCTCTCCTAGAACAGAATATCCTTCGGTGTTTGCACTCAGTGAGCCAGGTGGTAGAAAACCCACAATACCCTCAGCCATGATGTGAGATGAGGCATGATCAGAGAAGATGTCATCAATCTTGGGCAACTTTCCTCAGACGTGGGGGAAGAACTTCCCATGGATTTTAGACTTTTATTGATTCTTGCTTTCTATCTATAATAAATTTGCTTTCCCTGACTTGACCTATGAGTGGTCTGTCTCTCAAAATCATACTCTGGAAGTTATGTTTGTGCAGAACCTCCTGTGAGACTTGGGAACCTCTACAATGAGATGGTGATGAGCTTCATGCCCTCACTGAGTGATGAGCTCCTCCAGCATGCAGGCCCTTTACCATGTCTTCAGCGTACCCAAAACAGGGGTCATCAATCTCTTCCTTTGCTTATTAAAGAAGGAATTCAAATGTATCAAGACCTACACAGACTTCTTCCTTTATTATCTCAGGTCAAGGTTACTGGAAGGGGATATCACAGCCATCCTGGATTACATGGGCTATAAGTCCAAGTTGAGGACCATGTAAGTCAGTCACAGAAGGGCAAATACTGAATGATTCTACTTCTATAAGGTATCTAAAAGAGTCAAACTCATAGAAGCAGAAAGTAGAATAGTGGTTGCTGGGACTAGGGGAAGGGAGAAATGGATAATTGCTGTGCAATGTGCATACAGTTTCAGTCATGCAAGATGAAAAAGCTATAGAGATGTACTGCACAACAATGCATATATAAACAATGCTATACTGTACACTTAAAATTTATTAATAGGGTAGATTTCATTTTTATGTATTTTTAACCACAATAAAAAACAACTGTAAAGCACAGTACTTTAACAATTGACCAACTGGGAAGATTGATTTCATTTTTAATAATAAATAGTAGTGTGTCAAAAAACTCAAAAAGCAAAATAATAATAATAAACAAAAGACAGTAGTGTGTCAAATTTCTGGTTTGATTATTATATTATGATTAATTGGAGAATGATTTTGTTCTTCAATGATACATTTTAAAGTAATTAGAAATGAAGAAATCCCATAATGCTTAAAACTTACTTTCAAATGATTCAGACAAAAAGAAGTTGTGTGTGTGTGTGTATTTATAATTCTTAGCTTCATTGCCTTATATTTTTCAATTGTCTAAGATTTTAAAATATATAAAATAAAAGTTAGGACAATTCGAAGAAATTCATGAGATATTTAAAGCATTGACTGTCATGATCTGATTTGTATTCTAGAATGATTATTCTGATTAGAGGCAAATTTACCATAAATCAGGTGAAGCTTAAGCTTCCAGACTTTTTGGTGGGTTATTTCCAAAGCCCTGGGAAGAAGTTGAGCAATATATTCTTTCAAATGGTCACATGCCTTTGTACAATTTGCAAAATAATATATTTTATTTACATGGGAACCTGCATCTTTTGATTCCAACTCTTTATCTTGTTAAATGGCTCTAGAGTACTCATTGGCATTTTGGGGATCATGCTAAGGAAAACCTTGACTTAAATTTAACAAAATATTTTTGTAGTTCGTAGTTAGTGCATCACACAAGTGGGTATTTGATAGCTTCCTTGCACAAGAACGGCTTTCAGGAATTCTTCTGCCACCTCCTGTGCAGATGTAGATGGCATCCAGAAACAAAGATACTAAAGTGAAATATGAAACCAAACTATCGCACCTAGCACCAACAAGACATGGGGAGTAAAGAAATGTGCCAGCTGAAAGAGTGTTTCTTATATCACTCTCTATAAAATATCACAAAGTGGTTATCACATGAAGAGAAGATCAAGGACTATGTATCCCTAAACATAAGCGTCAAGCTGTTACATAGAAGAAATATTTTTTAAATGTTTACGATATTTTACAGCTGTTTTATACTCAAAATTTGTTGTGCTTTCTTTTCTCCCTCTAAAGAAACATTAACTTTCATAAAAATAAATAAATAAACCAAATCCAAGCACACAAATGTACCACAGCCACTTCCTGCTGTGGCTTCTAGAACCATCCAGGTGCCACCAACATCTGCACCCAGTGTTCATATTTTCTAGCCTCACCTCCTTCATCACCTTCCATTACCACACAGCTGTGAAAAGAGTCTGTTGCACACTTTCATGCCGTATAATCAGTTGAACAACAAGTCCACATAGTTCTCCCATCTTGTCTATGGACTCGACTTTGCACCTTCCTGCTTCAAGGGCTATACCACTGATCTTTCTAGATTCATGTGGAAGTATTAATGCACTGATGTTGGAAGTAGAGACCTGCACTTGACCATTTAGGTGCCAAGGTATTGTGCAGCCAGCTGCACCTGCATGAGAGTCCACTTAGCTACTATTTACTCAAGTATGTCAACTGAGGGCTGCTTATGATCTGACAAAGGAGGGAGTGAAAAACATTCAGATTCATTTTTTCAACTCTCTACTCCCTATTCAACTGTGTTTTCTAAGAGAATTTCTATCTCTAGGCTCTGGCCACCCCTACTCCTCCTACCACAAAGCCAACTTGACCGGGAAGATCATCTCCAAATGTCTACCTGGAATGGAGAGCAAGAGATCTTGTGAAATGAGCCATCTTGTCACAGTGGGTCTCTTCTAGTGATTTCTTTCTTCATCACCACCTCCCTTAATACCAGGATACCGAAATGGACTCCTCTCTACACCCTCTCCATACAAATATCCCTACCTCTGAGTCCAGAATGAGCTGAATGCCATCCTTAGGCCACCACAGCTCAGTTCAGCTCCTGGTGTCTCGAGACCATTTTCCCAGCTCATTTACTGACTTTTTCCCCTTTCAGATGTTTACACATGCCCCTCTTTCTGTACTGTAAATAGATATGTTTGAGATTTATTTTAAAATAAATCTTTAACTTGCCCTGTGTTTTAAAGTGGTTAAAGATTAACTTTGTAGCTATTTATAAAAATTCACTGGGTTAGTCAGTCTTCCAAGGCAGAGTCTCTACGTCTTTTATATTGGATCCTCCTCTCAGTGCAGCCCAATTCTAGAATGTGGAGTTTAGGAGCAGGAGAGGAACTGAGACTATGTCCTTCTTTCTTAGGTTGGTAGAGAACCACTATTTCTCCTGTAATAAATATCTACATCTTCTCTATTGTGCACTTAGCAGTGTTGTGGGAGCACAGAGGTGACACTATGGGCCTGCTGACTGCAATATCCTGGTGACAATTCAGGGATCTCACCCTTTCAAACTGCAGCCCTGGTCTTTGGTGCTTGCTTAGCATGAACGTTGCATTCCAAATTTATTGAGTCTTGGAAGATCAGAAGGAAGATCACTTGAGATTATCACCACCACTCTATCTCAGCTCTGTTCTCTTCATTTGTTTCTAGGACTCAACCACAACAACATTAGCAAATATTGTTCACTGAAAGTGGGTGGGAATCAATGTGCACCCATGAGAAATGTCCTCAAGTACATAGCTGAGCCTACGTGTTTTGAAACCTGAAAACCCCTTGAAACTCTTCATGTGAAATATTGACCCCTAGATTCTTCTTCTGGAGGTATGAAGTGGGAATGGAGCAAGAGTTTAAAAGTAAAACTGCATCTTTGTAAACCAATAAAATAATATATTTACCATAAGTGTCTGTGATATACCAAATGTTACAGGAACTCACATGCAGTGGGTTTTCAGTAGAAAGAGGCAGTCAGCTCTTCAGCAAATTTAAATTTGGCTGAATCCCGAGACCACTGTGAAATTGCTGATGTTTTTCCAACTCAGCTGAGTGATTTTAAGGCTTTCCAAAACTTATATGGTTATTTTTTATATGCTGATAGATCACATGTAGATATAGAATGTGTATTTAAAGCTGAATTCCACCCACACTTACGAAGATCTGCCCATTCCAGAACATTCATCTTTGATGTTCTTCCTTTTCATACTTAAAAACTGGTAATGCCTGTCCCACTTCTTACCATTTCCAGATTGCTACTGTAGCACTACAGTAACTCTTTTAACCAACCATGACACTGAATAACTTATATAGTGAACAAAAAGGGGGAATGACTAATTCATGCCCAGAGAAAAAGTCCAGTGTACCACTCAACATGGAAATAATGTGTTCATGGACTGGAATAGGAATGCTATGACTACCATTCTTCTTTGTGTACATCTGATTGTATGAGAGTGCTCTGGTTGAGATAAATATGCACTAATTAAAATGAAGATATTTTGCATTTAATCTCTCTCAAAAGCTAAACTGCTGAGAGATGACTCTAGAAATGCTCTTTCATTGTAAACAAATCAATTGTTTTTCTACATATTAGCAATAAATAGGATATGCAATTAAATAATTATCATAGCATGCAAAATATCATATACCAACTATTAAATCTATTGAATCAATTGCTCTCCTAAAATAGTTATAAATAAATGGAATAAATTACATAAAGCACAAACAAATGGAAGACTCATGTTTATAGATCAGAAGTCTCAATATTTTAAAGATGTATTCTCAAAATTAATTTATACATAAATTGTGATCTTAATTTAAGAATCCTAACATGCTGTTTGAAAAAGTATAATCATTTGTAATCAGAAAAATGCAAATTAAAACTGAAATGTGATTAGACTACATAAATTCACAATAGTTAAAATGATTGTAAAAACTAAGATTTGGTGAGATATGGAGCTCAGAGAAGTATTATATATAGTCTGTGAGAGAATGAATTTATACAGCATCTTCGAACATTTTTTGTAATTACCCCCATTATAGCCGTGCATGACATTTTTCTATTGGCTAAATTTTTGGCTCTATATTCTAATGTCCAACTCAATTGCATCTACTCTCCCATATGGAGATCTGGTTCTGCTTAGAATGACTACTGAAATGCGATCTTCACCACTCATTTTAAACTTGAAGCTAAGCCTGTTAGAACTTTCTGCATTACCATCTTGCTTGTGTAGTTTTATCTTGTCTTTTTTATGAGAAAGATTGAACATCCCTCTCTTGTATATTTAATCATTCATTTTCTAATATTTATTTTGTATATGTGCATATGGCAACTTGATTTTCCACCAGATTATTTTCATAAGAAATTGGCTTATAATTGAGAGATCACATGAAACTCAGGATATTAAATTTCCGGGGGCCTACATTTAATTGTCCTAATTGGCAATGTATTTTGATTAGATGACAAGACAATATTGGTGGAACAGAAACTGTTTTATTTATGTGACTATGCAAAGATTGTTGATGTATCACAATGCAAAATTATTATAAGAATGTGGAAAAATAAGAAATTCGATAAGCACTATTCTGAAAAAAAAAAAAAAAAAAAGCAAAAATATATAAACACAAAAAGGAAGGCTCTTTACCAAACATCTAAATTCAATAATAATACATCAAAACCAAAGAAAATAAAACAAAGAATTGTACATCTTATAGTTCAGTATTTCAAATAAATTGAAAAAGATACCCCTAAATAAACTTTAAAATAGTATGTACAGTGTGACTGCAACTAATAATGACTACGGTATGGGGAGTGTGTGTGAATTGTGTGTGATTGTTCATAATCTATCAATGGCAAAAAAATTGTTGACTTTGTTTCACTGTTTTTACTCTTTATGGGCTTTTTTTTTTTCATATTTTTTTAAGATGGAGGATGACTCTTCAATTCTCCATAGTGTCTCCATTTTCATTTTTGCCCCTAAAACTTGGTCTATAAGACTGAATTTGTACCTTCTTTGAACTTATGATGCACGGTTTGTTGCTATCTGAGTTAGCATATGAAATTTCTGTGTATATTTGAAAAGTCGGTATGTCATAACACAGCATTCTCAAGTATTATGACTAAAATAACAGTTTATTGATGATAGAAATTTTATATTTAGAATTTAGCTGTTGTTTATAATATGAGAGATTTAAAATCTAGAATATTTTCTTCATATTGGTCAAAATAGTGGGATAGAATTTTAAAGCACAGTTATGGCCAGCTGCACTTTGTGCTTTGTAACATTTACTACTATAAAAATCTGAGCAAATTCTTAGAAAACACTGACAAATACCTGTAGTGACAGGTAATATGCATGATGTATTTAAGCCTCCTGGTAAAATATAATAAGGGAATCAAAATAAAAAAAAACCTGGAGTAGATGATAAGTCAATATTGATCTTTCAATGAAGAGTAGATTGATACAAAATAGTCTCCCGGCAAGTGGATATGTGCAAGTGCTTAGGTTTAAATGGGGTTAAGGAAAACTTAACCAGCTCAAGTGTCATGACAGGGTGCTCTAATAGCATAGAATTTCTAATTTGTAGATTTTTTTTTTTAAGTACAAGTGGCTTTAAAATGTGAAAAATACAAATGACCATAGTGGAAACATAGAGGATAATAGTAATATATGCCATTGGTATTTAATAAACAATAAGATATTTTCACAATAATTTGACAGTTTATGACAAAACATTCCTCTATTATTTATGACAAAATAAGATTTCTTATTTCAGGTGCTAGAAGATTAATCCCTTTTTTTAGAGAAAAAGTTCCCAATTGTCCATTTCTGGGGAATAAGCCTAGACTGAAAGTGCAGATGTTATCCACAGTTATATGTCATGCAGGCCAAATGCTTGAATATTTCCCCTCTTGAATGCCAACAGGATATTTAAATAGGTTCCAGAGATATGTCAGTATCAAATTTGTCAAGAAAAGTCTATAGCAAAGAGTATGCTTGATGTAATTTTTCTTAATTCCTCTAATTGTTTCCTTTTAAAAGGCTATTTGGAAAGATTTCCCTGCTTAACTGTTACTATAAATATTTTTTTAAATGAGTGAACGCACATAATAAAGTGATTCCTTTGCTTTTGGGACCTAAGAAGGTAAATAACTATTTTAGTATTTATCAGGGGAACCCGCCCCCAATATTTCAACATGGGTTCTTTCTATTTTCCATAAGTGCCCACCGGCTGAGAAATAAGGAGAAAGAGTACAAAGAGAAGAATTTTACAGCTGGGCCACCGGGGGTGACATCACATATTGGTAGGACTGTGATGTCCACCTGAGCTGCAAAACCAGCAAGTTTTTTATTAAGGGTTTCAAAAGGGGAGGGTGTAAGAACAGGGAGGATCACATGCTTCAAAGGGCAAAAAGGAGAACTACTGATAAGGGTCCAACAAAGATCACAAGGCAAAGGGCAAAAGCAGAACTACTGATAAGGGTCTATATTCAGCTGTGCACGTATTGTCTTGATAAACATCATAAACTACACAAAACAGGGTTCAAGAGCAGAGAACCCGTCTGACCACAAATTCACCAGGGCTGGGTTTTTCTCCACCCTAGTAAGCCTGAGGGTACTGCAAGAGACTAGGGCGTATCTCAGTCCTTATCTCAACGGCATGGGACAAACATTCCCAGAGCATCTGTTTATAGACCTCTCCCCAGGAACACATTCCTTCCCCAGTGTACTAATATTAATATTCCTTGCTAGGAAAAGAATTTAGCAATATCTTCCCTACTTGCACATCCATTTATAGGCTCTCTGCAAGAAGAAAAATATGGCTCTTTTGCCCAACCCCACAGGCAGTCGGACCTTATGGTTGTCTTCACTTGTTCCCTAAAAATCACTGTTATTCTGTTCTTTTTCAAGGTGCACTGATTTCATATTGTTCAAACACGCATGTTTAACAATCAATTTGTACAGTTAACACAATTATCACAGTGGTCCTGAGGTAATGTACATCCTCAGCGTACAAAGATAACAGAATTAGGAGATTAAGGTAAGACAGCTGTAAGAAATTGTAAAAGTATTATTTGGGAAACTATAAATGTCCATATTAAAATGAAATCTTCATAATTTGTGTTCCTCTGCCACAGCTCCAGGTGGTCCCTCCGTTTGACTTCTCACAACAAGTATTAATTTGTAATCTCTCATTTAAAATCTTATTGGGAAAGGAAGAGAGAACATAATTTATATTTTATTTTGGATCTGGCTTTGTAGGCTTTTGTAGCTTTTCTATTTCCACCTTGGCTATCATCCCATATACTGAAATGTGAAATTTGAAACCAGGTCAAAGCATGACCTGGTTTATTTGCTGACTAGCTGCAGAAGTTTGGCTTAAATATGGAGTATTTTTCATTTAACCAGAAAAAAAGACTATTTAAAATGGTAAGTAATTTTATAAATAATGAGTTAATTTACTTTTACTACTTATTAACAATGTTTTCTCTTATTTTTAAATGATTAGTTGCCTTTTATATTATCATACAAAGCAATATTTTGGTATAAGCTTTACTAATGAATTTTGTGACTTAGCCATGTTATAACCTAGATAATACACTCTAAATAATTATCTATGGCACAGCTTCTCACCCTCCCATGTTTTTCAAAGAAAACTAATAAATTGACTAAATTGTACAACATTCATTCAAATACATTTGAAAAAATACTATTTTATACTAAGCTTTTTGGTATCTATTAATTTCACTTCAACAATGAAAATAAATGAATATTTGATTTAAAGTTCAGCTTCAAATCATGTGTCCAGAGTATGGTTTATCCCAAGGTATACATTCTTTCTTTTCTGCAAGTAAGAACTCTGCTTGATTTAAGACATTTACTAAGTATTAAAATAAAATTATTACTTAAATCATTTGATCTCCCAGGTGTTGATAGGCAAATACTAAACATACTAGTGTGCCTTCTAAATCTCTTTTGTTTATTTTCTCCATCTCATCAGCTGTAGACATAATTAAGGGAAAGGCTTTGCAAAATATTTTTTCACATAATTAGAGATTAGCTTTAGTAAATTGTTCCTATGTATTCTGAAATAGGCTAGTTATATTTTGTAGTCAGTGTTCAATATAAATAAGAGCTTTTCCTTTGAATTGCTTAAATGTTACTGAGAACAGTATGTCATACCTGTTTAATACATTACATCTTGAATAGCAATGTAGAATAATTTCTTATGGGAAATGAAAAACAGCCTGGAAAATATAATTCTCTTTTCTGTTAATTCATATCATACTAATGAATTTTAATAAAACCTGCCTGGTATATTAGTCATTAATAATAGTTTCACATAAATAAGTTAAATATTAACAATAAGGTAGCAACATTATGACTATACCAATAACAAATTCACAGCTCTGGTTTAACATGAATTGCTTTTGTGCACATATATACATGATGAAATGTAGAGAAAATTTTTGTATAAAAATGTCAAGAAAGATGATGAGAAGCCTTTTAATCATTTAATAGGTGTTTATCAAAGACCTAAGATAGAAAGCAGTTATTCTAAGTATCTTGAGCCATTCGGATAAAAGTAAAGTACTGATTTAACTTCTGTTTCTATAATATGACAGATTGGACTATTTGTACCCATTCTCTAATTGAACACGTACAAAAATACAGTAAGATACATTTATAAAACATTTTAATATTATTAAGAAAATGAGAAAATTTCCAACCAATTACTGAGAAAAACATAGAAACCAAAGAGGAGAGCCAGGCAGAAAAGCCAGACAAAAATTCCTGACAGCATTTGTGAATCCCCAAAGGGCTGATAACTGTGACAACCTTTCACAACAAAGAGATACGAAACAAAATTTGGACCCATTCAGGCTGGAAGAGTTTAGAGGATATCATCTGCATATTCAGCTGAATCTTCGAGGAGCTATACACTAGTTTAAGGGAAAAGAGAAATAAATATTATTATTTAATCACTAGCAAGTTATTGGTATGTAAGATGGTATGGTCATGAGTAGAACAAAAGGAGAAAAGTTGTATATATGGGCTAGTTCTCTCAAATATATGAAGACTAAATTCATAATCATGAGGTGTTCCAATAAACTGGAAAAATGAAAACCTTTTGGCTATGTATGAGCCTATTTGATTTAATCATTTCCTATCTTAGATATCCTCGTAATGAGCTGGCTCAGCAATAAACTTCAACATGGAACTGATACAGGCAGTATACTCTAGGAGACTGAAATCTTAGAATTAGCAAGACCATTATACTGGCCCCAAATATCTTTCTGTTATATAACATACAGAGAGGACACTGATTTCCTCCTAAATACATAAGAGATAATCTCAGTAAAAATTTGTGTTGTTTTCTTTTGTGGGTATTATTAAGCTGATTCTATAATATGAAAAAATGCAAAGGGCCGAGAATAGTCAGAAACTCTTGATAAATAATGGTAAGGTGGAAGGAATTACACTCCTAGATATTATAAAATATCTTTAAATACGTGCAGAAATTAAGTCTGAGTGGAACTATTAAAAGGATAGACAATTAGACTAATCTGCAAGAATATATCTTAGGTTAGACATAAATCATATGGGCACTTAACTTATTGCAAAAGTTGAGCACAGTAGAGCAAAGCAGCAGGAAAGAGAGAAAGAACAAACTTTTAAGTAGATGCTGCTATGTTAATAACATAATCACATAAAGAATTATGTAAATTGATACCTTACTTAGAAAAAATGAAATCAAATCTTCAAGAACTAGAGCTCTAAGTTTGAATAAGAAAACAACAAGACAGGGGCGGAGCAAGATGGCCGAATAGGAACAGCTCCAGTCTCCAACTCCCAGCGCCAGCGACACAGAAGACCGGTGATTTCTGCATTTTCAACTGAGGTACTGGGTTCATCTCACTGGGGAGTGCCGGAAGATCTGTACTGGTCAGCTGCTGCAGCCCGACCAGCGAGAGCTGAAGCAGGGCGAGGCATCGCCTCACCTGGGAAGCGCAAGGGGGAAGGGAATCCCTTTTCCTAGCCAGGGGAACTGAGACACACAACACCTGGAAAATCGGGTAACTCCCACCCCAATATTGCGCTTTAAGCAAACAGGCACACCAGGAGATCATATCCCACACCTGGCTGGGAGGGTCCCACGCCCACGGAGCCTCCCTCATTGCTAGCACAGCAGTCTGTGATCTACCGGCAAGGCAGCAGCGAGGCTGGGGGAGGGGCGCCCGCCATTGCTGAGGCTTAAGTAGGTAAACAAAGCTGCTGGGAAGCTCCAACTGGGTGGAGCTCACAGCAGCTCAAGGAAACCTGCCTGTCTCTGTAGACTCCACCTCTGGGGACAGGGCACAGCTACACAACAACAACAACAAAAAAGCAGCAGAAACCTCTGCAGACGCAAACGACTCTGTCTGACAGCTTTGAAGAGAGCAGTGGATCTCCCAACACGGAGGTTGAGATCTGAGAAGGGACAGACTGCCTGCTCAAGTGGGTCCCTGACCCCTGAGTAGCCTAACTGGGAGACATCCCCCACTAGGGGCAGTCTGACACCCCACACCTCACAGGGTGGAGTACACCCCTGAGAGGAAGCTTCCAAAGCAAGAATCAGACAGGTACACTCGCTGTTCAGAAATATTCTATCTTCTGCAGCCTCTGCTGCTGACATCCAGGCAAACAGGGTCTGGAGTGGACCTCAAGCAATCTCCAACAGACCTACAGCTGAGGGTCCTGACTGTTAGAAGGAAAACTATCAAACAGGAAGGACACCTACACCAAAACCCCATCAGTACATCACCATCATCAAAGACCAGAGGCAGATAAAACCACAAAGATGGGGAAAAAGCAGGGCAGAAAAGCTGGAAATTCAAAAAATAAGAGCGCATCTCCCCCAGCAAAGGAGCGCAGCTCATCGCCAGCAACGGATCAAAGCTGGACGGAGAATGACTTTGACGAGATGAGAGAAGAAGGCTTCAGTCCATCAAATTTCTCAGAGCTAAAGGAGGAATTACGTACCCAGCGCAAAGAAACTAAAAATCTTGAAAAAAAAGTGGAAGAATTGACGGCTAGACTAATTAATGCAGAGAAGGTCATAAACGAAATGAAAGAGATGAAAACCATGACACGAGAAATACGTGACAAATGCACAAGCTTCAGTAACCGACTCGATCAACTGGAAGAAAGAGTATCAGCGATTGAGGATCAAATGAATGAAATGAAGCGAGAAGAGAAACCAAAAGAAAAAAGAAGAAAAAGAAATGAACAAAGCCTGCAAGAAGTATGGGATTATGTAAAAAGACGCAATCTACGTCTGATTGGGGGTGCCTGAAAGTGAGGGGGAAAATGGAACCAAGTTGGAAAACACTCTTCAGGATATCATCCAGGAGAACTTCCCCAACCTAGTAGGGCAGGCCAACATTCAAATCCAGGAAATACAGAGAACGCCACAAAGATACTCCTCGAGAAGAGCAACTCCAAGACACATAATTGCCAGATTCACCAAAGTTGAAATGAAGGAAAAAATGTTAAGGGCAGCCAGAGAGAAAGGTCGGGTTACCCACAAAGGGAAGCCCATCAGACTCACAGCAGATCTCTCGGCAGAAACTCTCCAAGCCAGAAGAGAGTGGGGGCCAATATTCAACATTCTGAAAGAAAAGAATTTTAAACCCAGAATTTCATATCCAGCCAAACTAAGTTTCATAAGTGAAAGAGAAATAAAATGCTTTACAGATAAGCAAATGCTTAGAGATTTTGTCACCACCAGGCCTGCCTTACAAGAGACCCTGAAGGAAGCACTCAACATGGAAAGGAACAACCGGTACCAGCCATTGCAAAAACATGCCAAAATGTAAAGACCATCGAGGCTAGGAAGAAACTGCATCAACTAACGAGCAAAATAACCAGTTAATATCATAATGGCAGGATCAAGTTCACACATAACAATCTTAACCTTAAATGTAAATGGACTAAATGCTCCAATGAAAAGACACAGACTGGCCAACTGGATAAAGAGTCAAGACCCATCAGTCTGCTGTATTCAGGAGACCCATCTCACACGCAGAGACATACATAGGCTCAAAATAAAGGGATGGAGGAAGATTTACCAAGCAAATGGAGAACAAAAAAAAGCAGGGGTTGCAATCCTAGTCTCTGATAAAACAGACTTTAAACCATCAAAGATCAAAAGAGACAAAGAAGGCCATTACATAATGGTCAAGGGATCAATTCAACAGGAAGAGCTAACTATCCTAAATATATATGCACCCAATACAGGAGCACCCAGATTCATAAAGCAAGTCCTTAGAGACTTACAAAGAGACTTAGACTCCCATACAATAATAATGGGAGACTTCAACACTCCACTGTCAACATTAGACAGATCAACGAGACAGAAAGTTAACAAGGATATCCAGGAATTGAACTCATCTCTGCAGCAAGCAGACCTAATAGACATCTATAGAACTCTCCACCCCAAATCAACAGAATATACATTCTTCTCAGCACCACATCGTACTTACTCCAAAATTGACCATATAATTGGAAGTAAAGCACTCCTCAGCAAATGTACAAGAACAGAAATTATAACAAACTGTCTCTCAGACCACAGTGCAATCAAACTAGAACTCAGGACTAAGAAACTCAATCAAAACCGCTCAACTACATGGAAACTGAACAACCTGCTCCTGAATGACTACTGGGTACATAACGAAATGAAGGCAGAAATAAAGATGTTCTTTGAAACCAATGAGAACAAAGATACAACATACCAGAATCTCTGGGACACATTTAAAGCAGTGTGTAGAGGGAAATTTATAGCACTAAATGCCCACAAGAGAAAGCAGGAAAGATCAAAAATTGACACTCTAACATCGCAATTAAAAGAACTAGAGAAGCAAGAGCAAAGACATTCCAAAGCTAGCAGAAGGCAAGAAATAACTAAGATCAGAGCAGAACTGAAGGAGATAGAGACACAAAAAACCCTCCAAAAAATCAATGAATCCGGGAGTTGGTTTTTTGAAAAGATCAACAAAATTGACAGACCACTAGCAAGACTAATAAAGAAGAAAAGAGAGAAGAATCAAATCGACGCAATTAAAAATGATAAAGGGGATATCACCACCGACCCCACAGAAATACAAACTACCATCAGAGAATACTATAAACACCTCTACGCAAATAAACTGGAAAATCTAGAAGAAATGGATAATTTCCTGGACACTTACACTCTTCCAAGACTAAACCAGGAAGAAGTTGAATCCCTGAATAGACCAATAGCAGGCTCTGAAATTGAGGCAACAATTAATAGCCTACCAACCAAAAAAAGTCCAGGACCAGATGGATTCACAGCTGAATTCTACCAGAGGTACAAGGAGGAGTTGGTACCATTCCTTCTGAAACTATTCCAATCAATAGAAAAAGAGGGAATCCTCCCTAACTCATTTTATGAGGCCAACATCATCCTGATACCAAAGCCTGGCAGAGACACAACAAAAAAAGAGAATTTTAGACCAATATCCCTGATGAACATCGATGCAAAAATCCTCAATAAAATACTGGCAAACCGGATTCAGCAACACATCAAAAAGCTTATCCACCATGATCAAGTGGGCTTCATCCCTGGGATGCAAGGCTGGTTCAACATTCGCAAATCAATAAACATAATCCAGCATATAAACAGAACCAAAGACAAGAACCACATGATTATCTCAATAGATGCAGAAAAGGCTTTTGACAAAATTCAACAGCCCTTCATGCTAAAAACGCTCAATAAATTCGGTATTGATGGAACGTACCTCAAAATAATAAGAGCTATTTATGACAAACCCACAGCCAATATCATACTGAATGGGCAAAAACTGGAAAAATTCCCTTTGAAAACTGGCACAAGACAGGGATGCCCTCTCTCACCACTCCTATTCAACATAGTGTTGGAAGTTCTGGCTAGGGCAATTAGGCAAGAGAAAGAAATCAGGGGTATTCAGTTAGGAAAAGAAGAAGTCAAATTGTCCCTGTTTGCAGATGACATGATTGTATATTTAGAAAACCCCATCGTCTCAGCCCAAAATCTCCTTAAGCTGATAAACAACTTCAGCAAAGTCTCAGGATACAAAATTAATGTGCAAAAATCACAAGCATTCTTATACACCAATAACAGACAAACACAGAACCAAATCATGAATGAACTTCCATTCACAATTGCTTCAAAGAGAATCAAATACCTAGGAATCCAACTTACAAGGGATGTAAAGGACCTCTTCAAGGAGAACTACAAACCACTGCTCAGTGAAATAAAAGAGGACACAAACAAATGGAAGAACATACCATGCTCATGGATAGGAAGAATCAATATCGTGAAAATGGCCATACTGCCCAAGGTAATTTATAGATTCAATGCCATCCCCATCAAGCTACCAATGACTTTCTTCACAGAATTGGAAAAAATTGCTTTAAAGTTCATATGGAACCAAAAAAGAGCCCGCATCTCCAAGACAATCCTAAGTCAAAAGAACAAAGCTGGAGGCATCACGCTACCTGACTTCAAACTATACTACAAGGCTACAGTAACCAAAACAGCATGGTACTGGTACCAAAACAGAGATATAGACCAATGGAACAGAACAGAGCCCTCAGAAATAATACCACACATCTACAGCCATCTGATCTTTGACAAACTTGAGAAAAACAAGAAATGGGGAAAGGATTCCCTATTTAATAAATGGTGCTGGGAAAATTGGCTAGCCATAAGTAGAAAGCTGAAACTGGATCCTTTCCTTACTCCTTATACGAAAATTAATTCAAGATGGATTAGAGACTTAAATGTTAGACCTAATACCATAAAAATCCTAGAGGAAAACCTAGGTAGTACCATTCAGGACATAGGCATGGGCAAAGACTTCATGTCTAAAACACCAAAAGCAACGGCAGCAAAAGCTAAAGTTGACAAATGGGATCTCATTAAACTAAAGAGCTTCTGCACAGCAAAAGAAACTACCATCAGAGTGAACAGGCAACCTACAGAATGGGAGAAAATTTTTGCAATCTACTCATCTGACAAAGGGCTAATATCCAGAACCTACAAAGAACTCAAACAAATTTACAAGAAAAAAACAAACAACCCCATCAAAAAGTGGGCAAAGGATATGAACAGACATTTCTCAAAAGAAGACATTCATACAGCCAACAGACATATGAAAAAATGCTCATCATCACTGGCCATCAGAGAAATGCAAATCAAAACCACAATGAGATACCATCTCACACCAGTTAGAATGGCGATCATTAAAAAGTCAGGAAACAACAGGTGCTGGAGAGGATGTGGAGAAATAGGAACACTTTTACACTGTTGGTGGGATTGTAAACTAGTTCAACCATTATGGAAAACAGTATGGCGATTCCTCAAGGATCTAGAACTAGATGTACCATATGACCCAGCCATCCCATTACTGGGGATATACCCAAAGGATTATAAATTATGCTGCTATAAAGACACATGCACACGTATGTTTATTGCAGCACTATTCACAATAGCAAAGACTTGGAATCAACCCAAATGTCCATCAGTGACAGATTGGATTAAGAAAATGTGGCACATATACACCATGGAATACTATGCAGCCATAAAAAAGGATGAGTTTGCGTCCTTTGTAGGGACATGGATGCAGCTGGAAACCATCATTCTTAGCAAACTATCACAAGAACAGAAAACCAAACACCGCATGTTCTCACTCATAGGTGGGAACTGAACAATGAGATCACTTGGACTCAGGAAGGGGAACATCACACACCGGGGCCTATCATGGGGAGGGGGGAGGGGGGAGGGATTGCATTGGGAGTTATACCTGATGTAAATGACGAGTTGATTGGTGCAGCAGACCAACATGGCACAAGTATACATATGTAACAAACCTGCACGTTATGCACATGTACCCTACAACTTAAAGTATAATAATAATAAATAAATTAAAAAAAAAAAAAAGAAAAGAACAAAACTTAAAGAAAATGAAATATGAGACTATTTTCATGGCCTTGAAGTTAAAATAACTTGTTACACATTAAAATAAGGAATTCTAATTTATCAAGTGACACTTGTTAAGAGAAATAAAATACTGGAAAATGGGCTTCACTTTAGTACTATGCAAGTTTCAATGAATTTTCAAAAATTGAAATCATACCAAACATGATCTTAGACCATTCATGGATATTATATAACTTGTTCATGCATAACTGCTGGGTGAACATCAAAATTGAAAAAGAAGTTTTTCCCTATTGGTAAAACAGGGACAAAACTTACCAAAATCTCTGGGACGCAGCTAGCACTGTGTTAAGAGGAAAGTTTATTGCACCAAATACCTTCATCAAGAATTTAGAATGACCTCAGATTAACAATCTAACTTTTCACTTAAAGGAACTAGAAAAAGAAAGAGGAAGCCAGTCCCCAAGCTAATAGAAAAAAGACAACAACAACAACAACAAAAATAACTAAAATTAGATAAAAATGAATGAAATTGAGATGCAAGAACCCATACAAAGAATCAATGAAACTGAGACTTGTTTTTTTTGAAAACACAAAAAAGATTGATAGACTGCTAGCTAGGTAAGAACAAAACAAAACAAAACAAAACAAAACAAAACAAAACAAAAACAGAGAAGACTCAAAGAAGTAGAATCATAAAAGACAAAAACGACATTACAACTGATCTTACAGAAATATAAAATTTCCACAGAGAATACTATGAAGAACACCATGCACACAAATTAGAAAATGTAGAGAAAATGGATAAAATCCTGGAAACAGATATATCCCAAAAATGAATTAGGAAGAGATTGAAACCCTAAATAGACCAATATCGAGCTCAGAAATTGAAGTAGAAAAAAAAATACTAACAACTACACACACACAAAAAATGGACTAGATGAATTCACAGCTCAATTTCACCAGACATACAAAGAAGAGCTGATACCAATGCTATTGAAATTATTCCAATAAATTGAGGAGGAGGGCTTCTCCCTAACCCGTTTTATGAAGCCAGTATCAGTTTAATACCAACATGTGGCAGAGAGACGATGAAGAAATAAAACTTCAGGCACATATCCATGATCAACACAAACACAAAAACCCTCAACCAAATACTAGCAAACTGAATTTAGTAGCACATCAAAAAGTTAACACACCACAATCAAGTAGTCTTTATTCCTAGGATACAAGGCTGTTTCAACATACATGAATTAATAAATGTGATTCACCATATAAACAGAATAAAAAAGCAAATCCACATGATCATGTGAATACAAAGAAAAAACTTTCAATAAAATCCAACATCCCTTCATGATAAAATTCTTTAACAGACCAGGCATTGAACAATCATCTCTCAAAATAATGAGAGCTATCTATGACAAAATCAGACCCAATAGTATACTGAACAGGCAAAAGCTAGAAATGTTTCCCTTGAGAACTGGAAAAAGACAAGATGCCCACTCTTACCACTCCTATTTAACATATTACTTGGAAGTCCTAACCAGAGCAATCAGACAAGATAAAGAAATAAAAGGCATACAAATAGGAAAATAAGTCAACCTATTTCTCTTCACTGATTATAAGATTCTACACCTTAAAACCCTAAAGACTCTACCAAAATGCAACTAGAACTGATAAACTATTTTAGTAAGGTTTCAGAAAACAAAGTGGATGTACAAAAAACCGTACCATTTCTATATACCAATAATGTCCAGGCTGAGAGTTAAATTGAGAATACATTCTGCAACAGCCATAAAGAAAATGAAATATCTAAGAGTACAGCTAACCAAGGAGGTACGAGATATCTATAAAGAGAGCTATACAACACTGATGAAATAAATTGGAAACAACAGAAAAAAAAATCATGCTTTTGAAAAAGAAGAATTAATATTGGTAAAATGGCCAAAAGCACAAAGCAATTTACAGATTCAGTGCTCTTCCTGTCAAACTACAAAAGTCACTCTTTGCAGAATTAGAAAAAAAAAAAAAAAAAACTATTCTAAAATTTGTATGTAACTAAAAAAGAGCTGAATAGCCAAAGCAACTGGAAGCAAAAACGACAAAGCTGGAAGCATCATACTACCCAATTTCAAACTACATTATAAGGCCATGGTAACCAAAACAGCATAACACTCATAGGAAAACAGACACATATATCAATGGAACAAAATAGAAAACTCAGGAATAAATAGCTATCCATCCAATCATCTAATTTTCTATAAGATTGATAAAAACAAGCAATTTAGAAATGACTCTCTATTCAATAATTGTGCTGGGATAACTCCTTGCTGAATGCAGTAGAATGAAACTGGACCCTTATATTTCACTATGTACAAAAATTAACTGAAGGTGAATTAAGGTTTTAAATATAAGACTATAAAAAACTTTAAAAAACTATAAAAACTCTATAAAAATGATAAGAAATAGCCTTCTTGACAAAGAATTTTTGGCTAAGTCCCCAAAAGTAATTGTAACAAAAAAAATTGACAAGTGGAACCTAATTAAACTAAAGGGCTCTACACAGTGAAATAAGCTCTCAAGAGAGTAAACAGACAACATATAAAAAGGGTGAAAATATTCCCAAACTATGCATCCAACAAAGACCTTATAGCTCGAAACTATTGGCAACTCACATAAACGAGTTAAAAAAAAAAAAAAAAAAAGACAAATAATTTCATTAAAAATGGGCAAAAGACATTAACAGACACTTCTCAAATGAAGACATAAAACCAGTCAACAAACATGATAAAATTCTCATCATCACTAATTGTAAGAGAAATGCAAATTTAAATCAATGAGATATCATTTCACACCATTCAGAATGCCTGTTATTAAAAAGTCAGAAAACAACATGCTAGTGAGACTGTGAAGAAAAGAGGACAAATAAATATACACTGTTGGTGAGAATGTCAAATTCTTCAGACACTATGGAAATGAGCTTGGAAATTTCTCAAACAACTAAAACAGAGTTACCATTCAATCCAACAATTCCATTACTGGGTATATACCCAAAGGAAAATAGATCACTATACCAAAAAGATACAGCCACTCATAGGTTCATCACTGCAGTATTCATAATAGAAAAGACATGGAATCAACCTAGATGCCCATCAGTAATTGATTAGATAAAGAAAATGTGGTACATATATACCATGTAATATTACACAGTCGTAACAAAGAAAAAATCATGTTCTTTGCAGCAACATAGATGGAGCTGGGAGACCATAATCCTAAATGAATTAACACAGGACCAGAACACAAAATACTGCATGTTCACACTTATGAGTGTGAGCTAAACATTGAGCAAACATAAATATGGGGAAAATACCCACTAACACTACAGACTACAAGAGAGTTGAGGGGGGTGGGTTAAAAAACTATCTATTGGTACTACACTTATTACCTGTGTGCAATATACTCATGTAACAAACCTGCACATGTATCCCCTGTATCTAAAATAAGTTTTTTTTAAAAATAATATTCATTTTATCTTTGTTACTTTATTATTTCAGTTTGTTTTAGTTTTGCTGTAGTTATTATTATCATTTATCATCTCTTAAATTCCTTGGGCTTTTTGGATCTATGGTGTTATATCCTTCATTAACTTTTAGAAACTGTCATCCATCATCTTCTGAATACTCTTTTAACACAATCTTTCTCTGGACTTCTGGAATTTTGATTACATATGCATTAGTCCATTGAAAATTGTCCCACAGCTCTTGGATGGGTCCTCTGTTTTTATTTGTGTCTTTTTTTCTCCTTCTTTATATTTTTGTGTTTTTCAGCTATTTTTAATTTGGATAATTTCTATTGACAATCTTGAAGTTCACTGATTGTTTCCTCAGTTATGAACAATCTAATAAATCTAAAAAGCCTTCATTATCTTTGTTATAGAATTGAAGGATTACATATAAAAAATGAAAACTGCATAGAATTTATTTTTATATAACACATGCTTTCCTTATTTAACCAAATGTGAAAACTTCCTTCTAGTTTTAGGAAACAGACCAGCCTTAAGTAAAACAATGCTAGTCAAGAACTTCAGGTAGGGTGGAAAGACAGGCTGAAAGCTTATGCAATGAAGAGCAAAGCCTCCTCCATTATACAATGTTGAGGAAAAAAAAATGCCTTTCTGAAATAAGGCCTCAGACAAAACAATTGCTGATCTTTCAATAGCTGCTTAACAGAGACTTAAGGTGAGGGGCGTGGTAGGTTGAAGGAGCAAGGAAATTCTGGAAATAATGACTATAACTTAAGAAGTCTTTCAGAACTGAGAAGACAAATAGTTTTCTGACGCCTTTTTGAAAGGTGATGAGGGTCATACCAAGAAACAAGGAAAAATCAGAAATGGTTTGAGTCTTACTGAAATTGAAATATTGCCTTGACCTGGTATAATACCTATTGATAGAATGGATTAATTATTTACTCTATCTGTTTTAGTTGTAATTTTTCACAATATTAAAGGAAATAAAACATTTGAACTTTGAACGGCATGAAGCAGTACTGACCCCAAACACAATAAAAAATCCACCTATAACTTTTAATTCCTTAAAAGCTTAACTACTAACAACCTACTCTTGACCAGAAGCCGTACTGATAACATAAACAGTTGATTAATGCATATTTTGTATGTTATATGTATTATACACTTTATTCTTACAATAAAGTAAGGTAGAGAAAAGAAATGTTATTAAGAAAATCATAAGGAAGAGAGAATATATTAAGTAGAAGTGGACCACGATAAGGTCTCCATCCTCATTGTCTTCATGTTGAATGGGTTGAGGAGGACAAAGAAGAGGGGTTGTTCTTGCTGTCTCAGAGGTGATAGAGACAAAAGATGTGGGAGAGGTAGAAGGGAAGGTAGGAGAGGCAGGCACACTCAGTATAACTTTTACTGAACGAAACTGCATATAAGTGAATCTGCATAGTCAAACCCATGTTGTTCAAGGGACAGTTGTACTAACAACCTTTAAAAAAAAACTTTTCCTGAAAAAGAGAAATGTGAACACTTCAAAATTGTTTTATGAAGGCAGCATTAATTTGATACATACCTTGGAGCATTTTATGAAAGAAAAATTATAGGCCCTTTTTTCATGGATATAAATGTGCATAATCTTAAACAAAATAGCCAATCACATACGTGAATATGCTATGCCTAAATAATTAAATGAGATTTTTGCCAAAATGAAAGATTAATTTAACATTTGAAAATTAAAAACTGTAATTCAAAACACAAACAGAAAAAGGTAGTAGAGAATAAGGTAGAATAAAGTATCTAATAGATACAAAAAAAAGTATCTGAAAAATTAAAATATTTATAAGAATTCTCAAGATATTATAAAAAGAGAGAAACTCTCTTAATATAATAAAGGGTATAAGGAAGAATCATTGTATATGTTTCATATAATTTAAATTTTACATAGATACATATTTAAAATACATAAGATTATATACTAAGATAGGTTGTTAAAAATAAGTCCTTTAGAAAATACAAAGAAAAGCTATAAATTGAAGAAGATATTTACTGTAGATATCCTAAAAGAAGTCACATTCAGAATATATTTTCAACACTTTAAAAATCAATAATAAAAAGATTAAAAATAATAGAAAATGGATAGAAAAACTAATTGAAGTAACACTTCACAAAAGAGAATAGCCAAATCGCCAATACATTTACATGAAGGTAATCAACTTCATTAGTAATCATAACTCAATGATTCTGCACAGTCATCATGTGGATACAATGAAAAAGACAGAAAACAGAAAGTGTTAGCAATGCTATGGACCCACTGAAATTTTTATTTACTGCTAATGGAGTCTTGATTGTTATAACTATTTGGATAAATTATCTGGCATTATTTTGCTAACTTGAATTTGTGTATACTATGGGATCTATTAATTACATTCCAAAAAGTACAGCACAAATATTATATGTGTGTATTAATCAAAAGACATGCACTAAATTGTTGTTTGCAATAATAGTAAAAATCAATAATTACAAATATCCAAATACCCATTAGCAGAGGAATGAATAAATGGTCTTATAGTCACAGAAGTAGTATATAGCATTGACAATATCAAAAGACATGCACTAAATTGTTATTTGCAATGATATTAGTAAAAATCAATAATTGCAAATATGAAAATACCCATTAGCAGAAGAATGAATAAATAAATGGTCTTATATTCACAGAAGTAGACATATAGCTTTGACAATTAGCAATATACAACTACAAGAATAAGACAGATAATGAGAGACAAACTTGATGGTCCCAGAACTTCATTTCATTTCTTTTTTTGTTCACTTAGAGAGCTGACCCAGCTGAACTAATGTCAGCATTCTTGTTTGGTAGGACTGTTGCCAGGACGTTGATATGAATTCCCTGATGCTCAGTATGCATATTACCAAAGCACTGTTTTTGAGCCAGAGAACCTGTGCTACACGTTTTGTTTCTAGGTGTTGCCTAAGTCTTTATTAGTTCACTAACTTATAAGTGTGTACTGTAGTGTCTGGGCAGGGCTAGCTCTTGTTTTTGGAATGTTTATTGCCCCTTTCAGCCAGGATGTTGGCCATGATAGCATGGACTGTCCCTGCCAAACCAATGCTGTGGAATGATCAGAGTCCAGGGAAATACAGACACTCTACTACTTCTCTGTTTTTTAGCTCCCTATCCCTATCTGCTTTATCCACCCTCCCAAATCTGTTATATCTATAGTGTGTGCTGACTTCATTAAGGAGATGGTTAGCTATTAGAGTGCTAGACAAAGTTGAAATTAAAACTTTGCAACTGCTCTGAGCACTTATAAATTTAAGTTTGTTAAATATTCTAATATTTGTTAGTTGGGAAAATGGGTAGATTTACTAATTCAGTACATATGTATAGAATATCTGGACTCTCTTGAATACAAGCTTCCAACAGAGACTTGCACAGTTCAGCGGGCATATGCATATCTATTTCAGGTTGTCTCTAAGATGAATATTGAGCTTGAAAGAAGTAGTTTTCTCATCACATGGATAAAAGTTGGTTTTGTTCTTTGTCAATTACTTACTGTGCCGCCTTATGTTAGTGTTTTCCTCTTTTTTTGAACCAGATTATCTAATGTTTGAATTAATAGTATTTGTTTTAAAATAGTGCAAAAGCAATTAAATCGGCCGGGTGCACTGGCTCACACTTGTAATCCCAGCATTTTGTGAGCACTGGCTCACATCTTGTAATCCCAGGCCAAGGTGAGTGGATCACTTGAGGTAAGGAGTTCGAGATCAGCCTGGCCAACATGGTGAAGCCCTGTCTCTACTAAAAATATAAAAAATAGCTGGATGTGGTGGCGTATGCCTGTAATTCCAGCTACTCTGAAGGCCGAGGCAGGAGAATCACTTGAACTCAGAAGGCAGAGGTTGCAATGAGCCAAGATTGTGCCACTGCACTCCAGTCTGGTTGACAGAGGGAGACTCAAACTCAAAAAACAAACAAACAAAAAAAACAATAATTAAATCAACTGTTATTAGCAAGACATGAATTATTTCCAGTGCTCTGAAAGTATTCAAAATTATAAATATTTGCAAGAGGATAGACAAATTGATAGTACTGCACATTACATGCTGTACCCATTTTATCTAAGATATTAAAATATGTATTATTAAATAACCTTTATGTTAGCTTGGAAACTAGTAAAAGCACTTACTATGTTAATACTGGATATGAATCAAGCAATTATAATAGCAATATGTGTGTGAAAGTGGATTATACATTAACTACTATAAGCAATGGTTTAAAGGTAAAAATAACAGTTGCTACTTTATAGAAATATAATATTCATAACTTTTGAGGAGAATAAAAACATATAATCTTCATTTAAAAATGAGTTCATGTGAATGCTCAATATACAATTTAGTTTTCATCTACCTTTAAAATATTGACAATTGCATCGAATTAATTGGTTGCCATATAATAGTCTTTGCTAGGCAAACTTCATTCACCTTGAATAACGTAAACATATACATTAAAACAAAAGTTTGAAGTTCTAGTATTGCTAATATTTAGAAAAATAAAACATGAAAAAATGGGATTAGCCTAAAAAAACCAAGCATATAGCTGAAATTAAGTATGTAAATTAATTAATTTAAGAAGACTGAATCTTGTGTCAGGCTGTTGTATGAAATCTGCAAGTATTCACACAACAACAAAATAATTTTCTGGTTATCAAAGTTGTAGTCAAAGATGGCCACAGATGAAAAATAAATAGGCAAATCAAAGAAAGACGTTTCACAATTTACAAAATCAACTGCTGTGTAATTATACCCTTTTCACTTATAAAATTGATTTATTAACTGTAGAACAGATTATAAATAACATTTTTATTATTCTCAGTTAATATATGTAGAGAGTATAAATTCAAAATCTTAACATTCTGTTTGATCTATTTTAATAATAAAAGCATGGCAGCAAGACTATAAATTTGACTAGTATAAATTAATCATAAAAATAATATAGAATAAATAATCTAATACAATAAAAAAATCAGTTATTGTGGAATAAAAAATAGAAGTTCTTATTTATCCTTCAATGAGACAATTATAATATTTTTATGTACATATGCATTGAGAGCTTAACTACCCAGAGGTTTGCTTAGTAATTTTACCCCTAATTTGTTGATTGAAATCCATGTAGTGTTTTACTAGCAAAATTTGTTTTAAAATATACAGATAATTGTAAGTTTTAAATATACAGATAATCAGCAATGTATTAATTTTCATGAATTTTATCTCAATCTTTTCTTCTGTCACATTTCAGTACAGAAATAATTTAAAGCTTACTTCATCATAAGTTAAGGATAAAACCTCTAGAGGAAGGACAGTGTTTGAAGGATATTCTTAATTCTAAAAATTTGTTAATCCTCTGTATCCCTAAATTTTTTTATCTTCAAGGCATGACATAAAAACCCATTTGTTTATTCAAATGTTTACTTGAAAGTGGTAATTTAAGGAGAAGGTTAAAAGACAGCAGAATAGAAACAGCTCCAGTCTTCAGCTCCCAGCATGGGTGACGCAGAAGACGGGTGATTTCCGCATTTCCAACTTAAGTACCAGGTTCATCTCCTGAGGTTTGTCAGACAGTAAGTGCAGCCCACGGAGCAGGGTAGAGCATCGCCTCACCTGGGAAGCACAAGGGGTCAGGGATTTGCCTTTCCTACTAATGGGAAACCGTGAGAGATGGTATCTGGGAAATTGGGACACTCCCATCGTAATACTGCGCTTTTCCAATGGCCTTAGCAAACAGCACAACAGGAGATTATATACCACACCTGGCTCGGAGGGTCCCATGCCCACGGAGCCTTGCTCACTGCTAACACAGCAGTCTGAGACCGAACTGCAAGGTGGCAGTGAGACTGGGGGAGGGGCGTCCACCATTGCTGAAACTTGAGTAGGTAAACAAAGCAGCTGGGAAGCTCGAACTGGGTGGAGTACACTGCAGCTCAAGGAGGACTGTCTGCCTGTGTAGACTTCACCTCTGGGGGCAGGGCATAGCTGCTGAACAAAAGGCAGCAGAAACTTCTGCAGACTGAAACATCTCTGTCTGACAGCTTTGAAGAGAGTAGTCGATCTCCCAGAATGGACAGACTGCCTCCTCAAGTGGATCCCTCACCCCTGAGTAGCCTAACTGGGAGACACTTCCCCGTAGGGGCTGACTGACACCTCATACAGCCAGGTACCCCCCAAGACGAAGCTTTCAGAGGAAGAATCAGGCAACAACATCTGCCGTTCTGCAATATTTGCTGCTTTGCAGCCTCCGCTGGTGATACCCAGGCAAACAGCATCTTGAGTGGACCTCCAGCAAACTCAGACCTGCAGCTGAGGATGCTGACTGTCAGAAGAAAAACTAACAAACAGAAAGGACATCCACACCAAAACCCCATTTGTACGTCACCATTATCAAAGATCAAAGGTAGATAAAACCAGAAAGATGGGGAGAAACAAGAGCAGAAAAGCTGAAAATTCTAAAAATCAGAGTGCCTCTTCGCTTCCAAAGGAACACAGCTCCTTGCCAGCAACAAAACAAAGCTGGACAGATAATGACTTTGATGAGTTGAGAGAAGAAGGCCTCAGACGATCAGTAATAACAAACTTCTCCGAGCTAAAGGAGGATGTTAGAACCCATTGCAAAGAAGCTTAAAACCTTGAAAAAGATTGGACGACAGGCTAACTAGAATAAACAGTGTAGAGAAGTCCTTAAATGATCTGATGGAGCTGAAAACCATGGCACGAGAAGTATGTGGCACATGCACAAGCTTCAGTGGCTGATTTGATCAACTGGAAGAAAGGGTATCAGTGAATCAAGATCAAACGAATGAAATGAAGTGAAAAGAGAAGTTTAGAGAAAAAAAGAGTAAAAAGAAATGAACAAAGCCTCCAAGAAATATGGGACTATGTGAAAAGGCAAAATCTACCTCTAATTGGTGTACCTGAAAGTGATGGGGAGAATGGAACCAAATTGGAAAACACTCTTCAGGATATTATCCAGGAGAATTACCCCAACCTAGAGAGGCAGGGCAACATTCAAATTCAGGAAATACCAGAGAATGACACAAAAATACTCCTTGAGAAGAGCAACTCCAAGACACATAATTGTCAGATTCACCAAAGTTGAAAGGAAGGAAAAAATGTTAAGGGCAGCCAGAGAGAAAGGTCGGGTTACCCACAATGGGAAGACCATCAGACTAACAGTGAATTTCTTGGCAGAAACTCTACAAGCCAGAAAAGACTGGGGGCCAATATTCAACATTCTTAAAGAAAAGAATTTTCAACCCAGAATTTCATATCTAGCCAAACTAAGCTTCATATGTGAAGGAGAATAAAATCCTTTACAGACAAACAAGTGCTGAGAGATTTTGTCACCACCAGGCCTGCTTTACAAGAGCTCCTGAAGGAAGCACTAAACATGGAAAGGAACAACTGGTACCAGCCACTGCAAAAATATGCCAAATTTTAAAGACCATCAATGCTAGGAAGAAACTGCATCAACTAACGAGCAAAATAACCAGCTAACATCATAATGACAGGATCAAATTCACACATAACAATATTAACCTTAAATGTAATAGGGCTAAATGCTCGAATTAAAAAAACACAGACTGGCAAATTGGATAAAGAATCAAGACCCATCAGTGTGCTGTATTCAGGAGACCAATCTCACATGCAGAGACAACATAGGCTCAAAATAAAGGGATGGAGGGAGATCTCACAAGCAAATGGAAAACAAACAAACAAAAAAAGCAGGGGTTGCAATCCTAGTCTCAGATAAAACAGACTTTAAACCAAAAAAGATCAAAAGAAACAAAGAAGGCCATTACATAAAGGTAAAGGGATCAATTCAACAAGAAGAGCTGACTATCCTAAATATATATGCACCCAATACAGGAGCACCCAGATTCATAAAGCAAGTCCTTAGAGACCTACAAAGAGACTTAGACTCCCACACAGTAATAATGGAAGACTTTAACACCTCACTATCAACATTAGATAGATCAATGAGACAGAAAGTTAACAAGGATATCCAGGAATTGAACTTACTCTGCAACAAGAGGACCTAATAGTCATCTACAGAACTCTCCACACCAAATCAAGAGAATATACGTTCTTCTCAGCACCACATCACACTTATTCCAAAATTGACCACATAGTTGGAAGTAAAGCACTCCTTAGCAAATGTAAAATAACAGAAATTATAACAAACTGTCTCTCAGACCACAGTGCAATCAGACTAAAACTCAGGATTAAGGAACTCACTCAAAACTGCTCAACTACATGGAAACTGAACAACCTGCTCCTGAATGACTACTGGGTACATAATTAAATGAAGACAGAAATAAAGATGTTCTTTGAAACCGATGAGAACAAAGACACAACATACCATAATCTCTGGGACACATTTAAAGCAGTGTGTAGAGGGAAACTTATAGCACTAAATATCCACAAGAGAAAGTAGGAAATGTCTAAGATCAACATCCTAACATCACAATTAAAAGAACTAGAGAAGCAAGAATAAACACATTAAAAAGTTAGCAGAAGGCAAGAAACAACTAAGATCACAACAGAACTGAAGGAGATAGAGACACAAAAAACCCTTCAAAAAAAGTCCATGAATCCAGGAGCTGGTTTTTTGAAAAGATCAACAAAATTGATAGTTCGTTAGCAGACTAATAAAGAAGAAAAGAGAGAAGAATCAAATAGACACAACAAAAAATGATACAGGGGATATCACCACCAATCCAACAGAAATACAAACTACCATCAGAGAATACTATAAACACCTCTATGCAAATAAACTAGAAAATCTAGAAGAAATGGTTAAATTCCTGGACACATACACCCTCCCAAGACTAAATCAGGAAGAAGTTGCATCCCTGAATAGACCAATAACAGGTTCTGAAATTGAGGCAATAATTAATAGCCTACCAACCAAAAAAATGTCCAGGACCAGATGGATTCACAGGCGAATTCTACCAGAGGTACAAAGAGGAGCTGGCACCATTCCTTCTGAAACTATTCCAATCAATAGAAAAAGAGGGAATCCTCCCTAATTCATTTTATGGGGCCAACATCATCCTGATACCAAAGCCTAGCAGAGACACAAGAAAAAACGAGAGAGTTTTGGACCAATATTGCTGATGAACATCAATGCAAAAATCCTCAATAAAATACTGGCAAACCAAATCCAGCAGCACATCAAAAAGCATATCCACCATGATCAAGTTGGATTCATCCCTGGGATGCAAGACTGGTTAAACATACGCAAATCAATAAACGTAATCCATCATATAAACAGAACCAATGACAAAAACCACATGATTATCTCAATAGATGAAGAAAAGGCCTTTGACAAAATTCAACAGCCCTTCATGTTAAAAACTCTCAATAAATTCGGTATTGATGGAACATATCTCAAAATAATAAGAGCTATTTATGACAAACCCACAGCCAATATCATACTGAATGGGCAAAAACTGGAAGCATTCCCTTTGAAAACTGGCACAAGAGAGGGATGCCCTCTCTCACCACTCCTATTCAACATATTGTTGGAAGTTCTGGCCAGGGCAATCAGGCAAGACAAAGAAATAAAGTGTATTCAGTTAGGAAAAGAAGAAGTCAAATTGTCCCTGTTTGCAGATGACATGATTGTATATTTAGAAAACACCATCGTCTCAGTCCAAAATCTCCTTAAACTGATAAGCAATTTCAGCAAAATCTCAGGATACAAAATCAACGTGCAAAAATCACAATCATTCCTATACAGCAATAACAGACAAATGGAGAGTCAAATCATGAGTGAACTCCCATTCTCAATTGCTTCAAAGAAAATAAAATACCTAGGAATCCAACTTACAATGAATGTGAAGGACCTCTTCAAGGAGAACTACAAACCACTGCTCATTGAAATAAAAGAGGACACAAACAAAGGGAAGAACATTCCACACTCACGGATAGGAAGAATCAGTATTGTGGTAATTTATAGATTCAATGCCATCTCCATTAAGCTACCCATGACTTTCTTCACAGAATTGGAAAATTCTACTTTAAAGTTCATATGGAACCAAAAAGAACCCATATTGCCAAGACAATCCTAAGTCAAAAGAACAAAGCTGGAGTCATCACACTACCTGACTTAAAACTATACTACAAGGCTACAGTAAACAAAACAGCATGGTACTTGTACCAAAATAGAGATATAGACCAATGGAACAGAATAGAGGCCTCAGAAATAATACCACATATCTACAACCATCTGATCTTTGACAAACCTGAGAAAAACAAGAAATGGGGAAAGGATTCTCTATTTAATAAATGGTGTTGGGAAAACTGGCTAGCCATATGTAGAAAGCAGAAACTGGATTCCTTCCTTACACCTTAGACAAAAATTAATTCAAGATGGATTAAAGACTTAAATGTTAGACCTAAAACCATAAAAATCCTAGAGGAAAACCCAGGCAATAGCATTCAGTACATAGGCATGGGCAAGGACTTCATGACTAAAACACCAAAAGCAACAGCAACAAAAGCCAAAATTGACAAATAGGATCTAATTAAACTAAAGAGCTTCTGCACAGCAAAAGAAACTACCATCAGAGTGAACAGGCAACCTACAGAATGGGAGAAAACTTTTATAATCTATCCATCTGACAAAGGGTTAATATCCAGACTCTACACAGAACTTAAAGAATTTACAAGAAAAAATCAAACAACCCCATCAAAAAGTGGGCAAAGGATATAAACAGACACTTCTCAAAGGAAGACATTTATGAAGCCAACAGACACATGAAAAAATGCTCATCACCACTGTCCATCAGAGAAATGCAAACCAAAACCACAATGAGATATCATTTCACACCAGTTAGAATGGCAATCATTAAAAAGTCAGGAAACAACAAGTGATGGAGAGGATGTGGAGAAATAGGAACACTTTTACACTGTTGGTGGGACTGTAAACTCATTCAAACATTGTGGAAGACCGTGTGGTGGCGATTCCTCAAAAATCTAGAACTAGAAATACCATTTGACCCAGCCATCCCATTACTAGGAACATACCCAAAGGATTATAAATCATGCTGTTATAAAGACACATGCACAGTATGTTTATTGCAGTACTATTCACAATAGCAAGGACTTATAACCAACCCAAATATCCATGAACAATAGACCGGATTAAGAAAATGTGGCACATATATACCATGGAATACTATGCAGCCATAAAAAAGGATGAGTTCAAGTCCTTTGTAGGGTCATGGAAGACGCTAGAAACCATCATTCTGAGCAAACTATCACAAGGACAGAAAACCAAACACTGCATGTTCTCACTCATAGGTGGGAATTGAACAATGAGAACACCTGGACACAGGAAGGGGAATATCACACACCAGGGCCTGTCGTGCTGTGGGGGCAGGGGGGAGGGATAGCATTAGGAGGTATACCTAAAGTAAATGACGAGTTAAGGATGCAGCACACCAAAATGGCACATGATACATATGTAACAAACCTGCATTTTGTGCACATGTACCCTAGAATAATAATTAAAAAAAAAAAAAAAAGAAAGTGGTAATTTAAAACAAATATTTTTCTGTAGTTATATGAAGATTGGTTAGAAGATTTTATTAGGAAATTTCATGTTATGAATGTGATTGCTATCAAAATTGAAGGCAGTCTTCATTGTATGATGATTTTAATATTTTAATTAGGTTGAAATTAATGATCAATGGAAATTTATTAAATTAATAAAAGCTAAATATTGATTTGTGCATTATTACAGCATTGAGGTTACATTAAATTAAATATCTGAATTATGATTGCCTAGATATAATGTTCAAAAATAGGGATATTATAGATAAGTCATATTTATTTAATAACTCAAATACTGCTTATATGTTCATAATTTCTATCATTTTTACTTGCAATAAAGACATTAAATATATATAATGAAAATAATATATTTTTTCAAATGTATAAGCATTAAAATAAAATTTAAATAAAATAGACCAATCTTTAATAACGGTAAACATATACAAAGACATTTTGAAAATATGTAAGAAAATACTTTGTATCACTTCTTTTTATTTAAATACTGGAATTATTTAAATTTACAAAGTATCACAGATAACAACTATTTCAACCATATTAATTTAGAGTTGAATTTAAATATGCATATAAATAATCTAATATAAAGCATCACTCAACTCACAACTTTTTTATTGAATCCCAACACTGTTCCCAAAACTATGCTAGATGTGATATCTGTCCTGACAAACAAGAGCAATGCATGTTATTAAAAGATATACATGTTTAAAATAGTGACTTTTGATTCTGATTGAAACTGATAGAAAAGTTTTCACAGAAAAGTTCAAATTTGAACTGGGCCTATAAAGATGTGAAATACATGCAACGAATGTAAAAAGTGAAATGTAAACCAGACCTTAGGAATAGTACAAGCAAATGTAGGGAAAAAGAAAAAGTCTAGATTGTGTGTGCAAAATAAGTAGTTCATGAGAAGATTAAGGTATATGTAGAGACTGGAAGTAGAAGAGGAGACAAATAACAGGCAGTGAAGGGATCACAGTAAACATTGTGAAGCTAACAGGTTTAAAATTTTTTTTCTACATTGAATGAGAATCCAGTGGACATTTTTTACAATGATGCATTAGTATCATTCATCTCATAGAGCCAAATAGCAAACAATAAAGTTGAAGGTAATTTTTATAACGCTCTTTAAAATGCAAATAAAAGGTATCTTAAAGGGATCTAATCTTTGTTGACAGTAACAAAAATGGAAGTTAAATTATGGGCCAAAGATATATTTCTCAGGAAGAATTAAAAATGTGATGCTTAAATATAAGAGACTGAGCAGAGGCTCATGTGAATATTGTAATATGTTAATGCATGGTAGTATTACTGTTAAAAAGGAATGGAGAACTCAGGAGAAGAAAACATTTATCTGGAGGAAATAAATAGAGGATGTTTAGAAAGTAGTCAAATGGGCAGATGGTTATACGTAACTGAGACTCTTGAAGAGACCTTGACGTGGAAATGTAGTATTTTGTGTTCAGGTATTTGCATTAGTTTGCTTGAGCTGTTATAATAAAACCACAAACTGGGTGTCATAAAAAGCAGAAACCTATTTTCTCACAGTGCTGAAGGCCAGAACTCCAAGAGCAAAGTACACTCAGATTCAATTCAGATTCAATTTCTGGCTGGGGCTCTCTTCCTAGCTTGCAGATTGCTGCCCTTGCTCTATCCTCACATGATATTTTCTCTGTGCACCATCAGAGAAAGGAAGATTTCTAGAGTCTCTTCTTCTTCTTAAAAGGATATCAGTTGTATCAAATTAGACCCCCACCCTTATGATCTAATTTTACTTAATTACCTCCTTAAGGAAACTAGTAACCAAATAAAGTCACAATGGGAGTTAGGACTTCAACATATGAATTTTGGGGGGCCCACAGTTGAGCCCATAATGGTCTTATTTAAAACTGTGGAAATAAATAAAATAATTTGTAGAATTGTGGGTAAAGAAGAGGAAAAAAAAATCCTTGATGAAGGAATTTTGCTCTTTATCTCTTATTATTTTCTAGGGACTCTTTATCCACAATACAGAGAAAGACCCTTCGATGTGATACATGATGCTAGTGTTAGCAAAGAAGGTAGATGATTGTAGAGCATGAAGTTTAAATACCCCACAAAACATACTAGAAAAAAATTTTTTTTTTTTTCTAAGGTCAGGAGCAGGACAATAATGTCTGTTCTCACCTCTTCATGGCAGCATTGTACTGGGAGTTCTTGATAGTGTATTAATGCAGAACAAAATAAAAGAAAACAGATTGGAAAGGAAGAATGAAAAATACTATTATTTGAATATTATTCACAGAGAGCATGATCAGGAAATAAGATTCTAAAATTAAATTTTTTAAAACAAGATATTTAAAGAAAGAAGGGTGCTATAGTCTGAATGTTTATGTCCCATCAATATTCACATGTTGATGTCCTGCTTCCCAGTGTGATGGTACCAGGATGTGGGGCCTTTTGGGAGATAATCAGGTCTTGAGAGCTCTGCCCTCATGAACAAAATTCAGCATAAAACCTCTCAGCAAACTAGGAAAATACATATCCCTCTTCAATCTGACAGAGATATCTATGAAAATATTGCATGGTACTTAATCATGAAAAGCCAAATGCTTTCCTTCTAGGGTCTGGAATGAGACAATGATTTTTTTTTCACTCTTTGATTGAAGCAATGAAGTGAGAGTCTTAGTGTATTAATTAGAAAATGAAATTCAAAAAATATTTAAAATGTATTCCACATAATCATACTATTGAATGGCAGCTCCTATTCCTACCACAAAGAAACTAGTGTGCCTCAAATGCAAATTTGATACTTCACAGCTAAGTATTCAGTTCCCTTGTCTGGCTCTGCAATCCAGCCCTCCTTGATCTTTGTGGGATGCCCTATGATGAATATTGGACTGGAAACTTGTCAATAACATTGTATCCATCAGCTTTCCCCTACTAACATTGCTCCGGTTGTTGTTGGTGCATAGGCCTCTTGCTTAATTCCTTTATTGATATTAGAAATAGAATGTTCAAAACTATAAAATAACTGATATAGAAGTAGTCTTATCCAGAAAGGAAAAGGATTTTAAAAAATTAATCAAGTCTATTCAAATTATTTGGAATTCTGGTTAAATTGAATACTGTCTGTAAAATAAAATTATCAAAAATAACATTAGAAGAGAGATTTAGAGCAATTTCTTTAGCTAGAATTAAGAAAGATGTCAGAGTTTTCATACCTCTTCTTAAAAAAATAGTATTAGATGGTGTCACAAGGTAATTGCACCTAAGTGTCTGAGACAAATGATGCCAATAATAAACACTTCCAAAAAATTGGGGTGATGAAATAATCTGCACAGCAAACCCTATGACACAAGTTTACCTATGTTAACAAACCTGTACTTGTACCCCTGAACTTAAAAGTTAAAAAAAAATTGTACAATAACTGGAAAATGTATTAAACAAAATGAATTCTATAATCAAATGTTTAATGAACACTAAAACAAACACCCTAAAGAAAATATTAATGAAAATAAATTAGCAGCATGTTGACATAATTAGATATCAATACTAAGTAAGCTTTATTTAAGAGATATAAGAATGCTTCTATATTAGTAAAACTACCAAAATAGGTAATCATGTAATATAACGAGAGAGAAGAGTAACGATTATTCCCATAGATACTTAAAAATATTTGGAAAAAAAAAAACTGTGATTAAAACAAAAAGCAAAAATAGTTACTTCTGTTGTAGCTTTTTCACTTCCATAGCTTGATGAGTGAGAGGGAGGGTTACAGCTCTGGTACTCCCCTTACCCACATCTCAGCAAGCAGGAGCATTACAACTCTTTTGCTCCTTAGTTTGGTGAGTTTCGGGTCCTTGTACCATGACCAAGAGCAGTGAAGTACGTGGACACTGGAGAGTGAGTAAGGCCAACTATAATTCTATTGAGCAACAGAAAGAACGCTCTCAGCAGTGAGAGTGGACCTGAAAGTGGGTTGCCATCTGTGAGAGTCAGCCTGGGGTTTTTATGAGCTTAGAATGGGGGAAATGTGTGCTGATTGGTCCGTGGGTGAGTTTGGAAAAATCACCATTTGATTGGCTAAAAAGCATCATTTATTTAGAAAGAACCAATTGAGAGAGAGTGGATAAGAAAGGGATAGAAATTCTCACTCCAGTCCATGGATTCTATCCGAAACTGGTTGCTTGGTGTTCAGGCTTTAGACTATCCTTTGCCTGAAGGTCAAGTTTCACCAGGGACCCATATTGTCTGCCCATGGATTTGTCTGTCTCCTGTCTCTATCACTTCCTTAACATAATCAGATGTATCTATCTCATAGCAAACACTAGCATCATGTATCACATTGAAGGGCCTTTCTCTGTATTATGGATAAGGAGTTTCTAGAAAATAATAAGAGATAAAGAGCAACATACCAATACAAAAGGACCTAAAGAATAAGGATAAATAATTCACAGAATGGGATGAATAGATGGTGATATTCCATTCAAGTTATAGAGATAACTCCACCTCAAACATAGATGCATTATGTGATTAGCCAGAAGAAAAAAGGGGATAAAATAATGGATATATGTTTAATCTTGTACCAACCTATCATCTCTTAGTTCAATAAACATCATCACCTTAGGATTTAAATTCCAAAATAGGAAATTGGTGTGGGTTTTATGTGATTTTTTAATTTAAATTTCTTATGAGCTTTTTTTTGTTTTGTTTTGATTCTGTGGGTACATAGTAGATGTATATATTTATAGATACATGAGATGTTTTTCTATAGGCATGCAATGTGTAATTATCATATCATAGAGAATGGGGCATCCATCCCCTCAATCATTTATCTTTTGTATTACAAACAATTCAATTATACTCCTTCAGTTATTTTAAAATGCACAATTAATTATTATTGACTATATTCACTCTGTTGTGCTATCAAACAATCAGTCTTATGCATTTTTTCTAATGTTTTGTATGCATTAACCATATCCACATGTTCCACTTCCTCACTATCCTTACTCACCTCTTGTAACCATCCTTCTACTCTGTACTTCCATTAGTTCAAATGCTTTGATTTTTAGATCCTGCAAATAAGTGAGAACATGTGATGTTTATATTTCTGTGTCTGGCATATTTTACTTAACATAACATCTTCCAGTTCCATCCATGTTGTTGCAAATGACAGGAGCTCATTCTTTTTTATGATTGAATAATACTCCATTCAATATGTACACCATGTTGCCTGTATCCATTCATTCGTCAATGTACACTTAGGCTGCTTCCAAGTCTTGGGTATTGTAAGCAGTGCTGCAACAAACTTGGGAGTATGGATATCACTTTGATATAGATATATTTTCTTTGGGATATATATCAAGCAGTGGAATTGCTGGATCATATGGTAGCTCAATTTTTAGTTTTTTGGGTTTTTTTGTGTGTGTTTTTATTTTTAGTTTCAATTTTTTTTTTTTTTTTTAAGTTTTAGTTTTTCAGCTTTAGTTTCAATTTTTAGTTTTGTTGTTTGTTTGTTTGTTTTGAGATGGTGTCTCACTCTGTCACCTAGGCTGGAATGCAGTGGCATTATCTCAGCTTACTGTAACCTCTGCCTCCCAGATTCAAACAATTCTCCTGCCTCAGCCTCCTGAGTAGCTGGTACTACAGGGGTATGCCATCACATAGGACACATTTTTGTATTTTTAGTACAGACAGAGTTTCAGCATGTTGGCCAGGCAGGCTAGTCTCAAACTCCTGACTTCTAGTGATCCACCCGCTACGGCCACCCGAAGTGCTGAGATTACAGGCATGAGCTGCTGCTCCCAGCAGCAACTTTTAGTTTTTTGAGAACCTCCAAAGTGTTCTTCATAGCAGTTGTACTCATTTACATTCTCACCAAGTATATGAGGGTTCCCTTTTCTCCACATTGTTACTAGCATTTGTTATTTCCTGTCTTTTGGATATAAGCCATTGTAACTGGGCTGCGATAATATCTCATTACAGGTTTGATTTACATTTCTCTGATGATCAATAATACTGAACACCTTTTCATATGCCTGTTTGCCATCTATATGTCTTCTTTTGAGAAATGCCTATTCAGATCTTTGGCTGATTTTTTAAATCAAATTATTATATTTTTTCCTATAAAGTTGTTTGCGTTCCTATATAGTCTGCTTATTAATCATTTGTCAGATGAGTAGTTTGCAAATATTTTCTCCCATTCTGTGGATGATATCTACACTTTTGATGGCTTCCTTTGCCGTGCAGAGGCCTTTTAACTTTACATAATCCGATTTGTACAGTTTTTGTTGGGTTGCCTATTCCTGAGGGATATTGCTCAATAGTTTTTTTTGCCCAGACCAATGTCCTAGAAATTTTCCCAAATGTTTTATTATAGTAGTTTTATAGTATGGGATCTTAGATTTAATTCTTTAATACACTTTAATTTAATTTTTGTATAAGATGAGAGACAGGGAACCGCTTTCCTGCTTTTGAATGTGAATATCCAGTTTTCCCAGCACCATTCATTGAAGAGACTGTTTTCCCCAGTGTATGTTCCTGGCACCTTTGTCAAAAAGGAGTTCACGGTAGGTGCATAGATTTGTTTCTGGGTTCTCTATTCTGTTCCATTGTTTCTATATTTTGTTTTTTATGCCAGTGCAGTGCCATTTAGGTTACTACAGCTCTGTAATATTAATACAATTTGAAGTCAGGTACTGTGATTCCTCCAGTTTTGTTATTTTTGCTCACAATATCTTTGGCTATTCTGGGTCTTTTGTCATTCCACACCAATTTTAGAATTATTTTTTTCTATTTATGTGAAGAATCTCATTGGTATTTTTATAGGGATTACAGAAAATCTGTAGATTGCTTTGGGTAATAAACAATAATTTTAACAACATTGATTTTTCTATCAACATGGACTACCTTTCCATTTTTTGCTGCTCTCTTCAAATTCTTTTATCAATGTTTCATACTTTTTGTTGTAGATATATTTCACTTCTTTGGTTAATTCCTAGGTATTTAATTTTATCTGTGGCTAATGTAATGGGCTTACATTTTATTTCTTTTTAAGATTGTTCACACTTACCATATAGAAATCCTACTGCTTTTTGTATGATTTTTGTATTCAGCAACTATACTAAATTTGTTTATTAGTTTTAACAGTATTTTTGTGGAGTATTTAGGATTTTCCCAATATAGGATTATATCATCTACAAACAAGGATATTTTGACTTCTTCCTTTCCAATTTGGATGACCTTAATTTCTTTCTCATATCTGATTCCTTTAGCTAGGACTTCCAGTACCGTGTTGAATAACAGTGATGATAGTGGGCCTCCTTGTCATATTCCAGATTTCAGCGGAAAGGCTTTCAGTATTTCCTCATTATGTATGAATCTAACAGTGGGTCTGTTATTATGCCTTTTATTTTCCTGAGGTATGTTCCTTCTGTACCTAGTTTCTCAGGGTTTTTATCATGAATGGATGTTAAATTTTATCAAATGCTTTTTTTTTTTTTTTTTTTTTTTTTTTTTTTGAGACGGAGTCTCGCTCTGTCGCCCAGGCTGGAGTGCAGTGGCCGGATCTCAGCTCACTGCAAGCTCCGCCTCCCGGGTTCACGCCATTCTCCTGCCTCAGCCTCCCGAGTAGCTGGGACTACAGGCGCCCGCCACATCGCCCGGCTAGTTTTTTGTATTTTTTTTAGTAGAGACGGGGTTTCACCGTGTTAGCGAGGATGGTCTCGATCTCCTGACCTCGTGATCCGCCCGTCTCGGCCTCCCAAAGTGCTGGGATTACAGGCTTGAGCCACCGCGCCCGGCCTCAAATGCTTTTTTTAGCATCAATTGATATTATCACATAATTTTTGTCCTTCATTCTGTTGCTGTGATGTACCACATTAATTGATTTGTTTATGTTGAATGGTCCTTGCATCCCTAAGATAAGCCCACCTGGTCATAAATGTAAACTTTTTAATGTAATGTTGAATTCAGTTTGCCAATGTTTTGTTGAAGATGTTTGTGTCAATATTCCTGTGTCTTTGTCTTGTTTGGGTATCACAGTAATACTAGATTTGTGGAATGAGTCTGTAAGTATTCCTACCCCCTCTGTTTTTCTGAATAGTTTAAGTAGTACTGGTATTACTTCTTCTTTAAATGTTTGACAGGATTCAGCAGTAAAGCCGTCAGATCCTAGGCTTTTGTAGCTTAGAGACTTTTTATTTTGGCATTGATCTCATTACTTTTTATTGGCCTTTTTATTTGGATTTCTTTATAGTTCAATCGTGGTAGGTTGTATGTGTCTAGGAATCAGTCCATTCATGGTAGATTTTCCAATTTTTTGGCATATAATTGTTAATAGCAGCCATAAATTATCCTTTGAACTTCTGCATTATCCACTGTAATGTCTCCTTTACGACCTCTGATTATATTTATCTTGGTCTTCTCAGTTTTTTCTAGCTAAAGTTTTGTCAATCTTGTTTATCTTTTCAAAAAAGAACTTTTTGTTTCATTTACCTTTTGTATTGCTTCTTCAAGTTTCTTTTTGTTCTGATCTTACTATTTCTTTTGTTTTATTAAATTCAGTTTCAATTTTCTCTTGCTTTTCTTTTGTTTAAGATGCATCATTGGGTTGTTTATTTGAAGTTTTTCTTCTTTTTCAAGTGAAAACTTGCAGCTATAATTTTTTTTTCTTAGTACTACATTTACTGTAACCTATAAGTTTTAGTATGCTGTTTTTCTATGATTATTTGTTTCAATAAACTTTTCAATTTTCTTCCTAATGTTTTCATTGACCATTGGTTTTTCAGGAGCATATTGCTTAATTTCCATGTGTTTGTATAGTTTTCAAAATTCATCTTGTTATTGATTTATAGTTTTATTTCATTGTGGTCAGAGAAGGTGTTTGATGTTTCAATTTTTGAATGCTTTGAGACTTGTTTTGTGACCTAATATATGGTCTGTCCTTGAGAGTGATCCATATACTAAGCAAAATAATACATATTTTGCAGTCATTGGATGAAAGATTCTGTAAATATCCATTAGATCCATTGATTCTATAGTGCAAATTAAGTCCTATGTTTCTTTGTTGATTTCTTTTGTCTAGGAGATCTGTTCAATGCTGAAAATGAGGTGTTGAAGTCTCCAGCTGTTTTTGTATTAGAATCTATATCTCTCTTTAACTCTAATACTTTTTCCTTTATATATCTGGGTACTCTAGTGTTGGGTGCATATATTTACAATAGTTATATCCTCCTGATGAATTGACCTTTTTATCATTATATAATTACTTTCTTTGTTCCTTCTTGTAGTTTTTATCTTGCAGTTTCATTTGTCTAATAGAAGTAAAGCTCTTTTTTATCTCCATTAATATGAAATATGTTTTATCACTTGTTTATTTCCAGTCTCTGTCAGTCTCTACAGGTGAAGTGTGTTTCTTGTAGGTATGAGGTAATTGTGTCTTTTCTTTTTTTTTTTTTCCATTGAACTACTCTATGTTTATTTATTGAAGAGTTTACTCTATCTATATCTGATGTTGTTATTAGTAAGTACAGACTTATTTCTGAAGCGTTATTTGTTTTCTGGTTGTTTTGTTGTCTTCTTCTTCCTTCTTCTTCTCCTGATTCCTTTCAGTGAAGGTGGTTGTCTCTGATGGAATGATTTAATTTCTTATTTCTTTATATGTGTATCCATTGTAAGTTGATTTGAGGTTGCCATGAAACTTGTAAATACTGTCTTATAATCCATTATTTTAAACTGTTACAACTCAACACTGCATAAATAAACAAACAGATATACAAAAAGAAAACTAATAAAAAATCTAAACTATAACTTCATCTCTCATTTTTTAAGTTCATGCTGTTTCTCTTTATGTCTTATTATACTGTTTATATCTTGAAAAGTTGTAATAGTTTTTATTTTTGATTAGCTAATTTAGTCTTTCTGTGTGAGATAAGAGTAGTTTACATCTCCCCATTACAGTGTTACTATATTCTTTAATTTTTGGTGTGCTTCCTATTGCCAGTGAGTTTTGTACCTTCAGATGATTTCTCATTGCCATTAACATACTTTCTTTCAAACTGACAAACTCCCTTTAGCATTTCTTGTAGGACTGGTCTGGTGTTGATGAAATCTTCAGCCCCCTTTTTTTTTTTTTTGGATGTCTTTATTTCTCTTTCATTCTTAAAAAGTACTTTTGCCATGTATTCTATTACAGGGTTAATTTTGTTTGTTTGTTTTTTTCTTTATCACTTTAAATGTATCATGTGACTCTCCCAGTCTATAAGATTTCCACTGAAAACCCTGCTACCAGTCATATTGTAGTTCCATTGTATGTTATTTGTTTCTTTTCTCTTGCTGCTTTTAGGATCCTTTCTTTATCCTTGACCTTTAGGAGTTTATTAAATACCTCCAGGTAATCTTCTTTGGATGAAATCCATTTGTTGTTCTATAATCTTCTTGTATTGAATGTTGATATTTTTCTCTAGGCTTGGGAAATTCTCGGATATTATTTATTTGAATAAGCTTTCGATTCCATCTCTTTCTCTAAGTCTTCTTTAAGGCAAATCCTTCCTAAATTTGCCTATTTGAGGCTTTTTTCTCATTCTTGTAGGTGTGCTTCAATTTTTTAAATTCTATTGTCTTTTGTCTTCTCTACATATTTTCAAACAGCTTGTCTTCAAGCTCACTAATTCTTTCTTCTGCTTGTTCAGTTCTGCTAATGGAAGACTTTGATGCATTCTTCAGTATGTCAATTGCCTTTTCCAACTCTAGAATTTTTGCTTAATTCTTTTTAATCATTTCAATCTCTTTGGTAAATGCATCTGATAGAATTTTGAATTCCTTTCCTGTGTTATCTTTGATTTCTTTGAGTTTCCACAAAACAGCTGTTGTGAAGTGTCTGTCTGATAGATCAAATATCTCAATTTCTCCCACATTGGCCCCTGGTGCCTTATTTAGTTTGTTTGGTGAAGTTGTATTTTCCTGGATGGTTTTGGTGTTTGTAGATGTTGGTCAATGTCTGGGCATTAAAGACTTAGGCATTTATTGTAGTCTTTGCAGTTGAGGCTTCTTTGTGCCCATTCTTTTTGGGAAAGCTGTCCAGATACTCAAAGGGACTTGGGTCCCAAACTCAATAATGCCATGGTTTTGGAAGACTTGTAGAAGAACTGCCTTGGTGTTCTTGGATAAAACCTAGAAGACTTTAATCTAGATTACTAGGAAGTGACTCTTGTTTTTCCCCTTTACTTTCTCCCAAACAAATGGAATCTGTCTTCCTGTGCTTAGCCACCCTTGTTGTGACTCAAGCACCCCTGTGGCCACCACCACTTGGACTATGTTGGGTCAAACCTGAAGTCAACACAGCATGAAATTTCGCCCAAGGTCCACTGTAACCACTAGCTAGCTACTACTCATGTTCACTCAAGATCTTTGGGATCCATAATCAGCCGCTGGTGAAACCAGTCAGGTTTTCCTTCAGGGCAGTGAATTACCTCAGGCTCCAGGCAGGTCCAGAGATGCTATCTGGGAGTCAGGGATTGTTGTCAAAACCCTTGAAATTGATAAGATGTTCTATTCTACTGCGTCTAACATGGAACTCAAGCCACAGATAAAGTCCTTTCTACCATTCCCTCCCCTTTCCACAGATAAAGTCCTTTCTACTCTTCTCTCCCATTTCCTCTATGTGAGTTTCAGCTCTTCAGTCAGCTTGTAGTAAATGCTTCCAGCTGGGGACTCACCTTTCGGGTCTGTAAGATCCTCTCTGGCCCAAGGCAGGTCCAGAAATGCTGTCCTAGAACCTAGACCTGGATTTGGAGATTCCAATTGCCTGCCTGTTGCTCTGCACCACCGTATCTAAGCTGGTGACTAAGGCCCAAGACAAATTTCCCTTTATTTTTCACTCTTCTTTTCTCAAGCACATAGAATCTTTCACCACAGACACCACAGCTGGAAATGTACTGGGCCACTTCTGAAGCCAGCATGTCTCATAGCATGAGGGCCCTTTATTCAGCGGGTGATAAATCTTGCCAGGGCTAGGTCTTTCCCTTCAAGGCAATGGTTTTTGTTTTGGTTCAGGGTGTGTCTAGAAATGTCATCCAAGAGCTAGGTCCTGGAATAGGGGCCTCATGACTCTGACTGGTGCCCTATCCTACTGTGGCTGAGCTGGTATCCAAGAAGCAAGACAAATTCCTCTTTTTCCTCTCCTTTCTTTAAGCAGAAAGAAGGAGTCACTTTTGTTGCTGCAAGCTGTGCTGCCTGTGACTGGGGGATGGGTATAGGAGCACTCCCTTAGCTTTCTGGCTGGTATCTCCTTAGGTCTCATGCAAGCCTAGTCCACTGGCTCTAAGCTCAGACCAGCATTCTGAGTTGTCCAGTAATTGCAGTCCTTGTGTCCCAGACTGCCTTTCAAGTTTACCTAAAACCACAGAGCCCTTTGGTCTATGGTAGTGAGACTTGCTGAGAAACTCACTCAACTTGCAACCACTGGCATGGGTGATTCTTCTCTGGCTAGGTCTGGTCTGGATGTTCCCTCCATATAGACTTCTCCTGATTATAAGGCAGAGACTGTTCTGTTTCCTTACTTTCTGCCAAACAAATGGAGTCTCCTCTCTGTGCTGAGCTGCCTAGAGCTAGGGGTGTGGTTATGAAAGCACCCCCTGTGGCCACCACCACTGGCGCTGTGCTAGGTCAGACCTTAAGCTAGCATAGCACTGGGTCTTGTCCAAGACCTGCTGTAATCACTACTTGCTACCACCTATGTTTACTCCAGGACCTTGGGCTCCATGATCAGCAGTTGGTGAAACCAGGTAGGTTTATGTTCTTCCGCTCAGAGCAGCAAATTTCCCTAGGCTCTGAGTGGATCCTTAAATGCTATCTCGGAACCATAGATGGGAGTTAAAAATGTTAGAAAATGTCCGGATATAGTATTTTACTGTGGCTAAGCTTGCACTTAAGCCACAAGACAAAATCCTTTCCACTTTTCTCTCCTTTTCCCAGTTTGGCTGTGAATCTGTTTGGTCCTGGGATTTTTCTTGTTGATCTTTTTTTATTATTAATTCTAACTCATCAACTCATTATTGGTCTGTTCAGAATTTTTATTTCTTCCTGGTTCGATCTTGGGAGATTGTATGTTTCTAGGGATTTATTCATTTCCTCTAGGTTTTTTAATCATGTGCATAGAGATGTTCAAAGCAGCCTCTGATGATCTTTTGTATTTTTGTGGTATCAGTTGTAATGTCACCTTTATTATTTATTATTATGTTTATTTGAATCTTCTCTCTTGTTTTCATCATTAGTCTAGCTAATGGTCAGTCAATGTTGTTTATTCTTTCAAATAACCAACTTTTTGCTTCATTGATCCTTCCTTTCTGGGGGATCGCAATCTAATTTAGTTCTCTGAATTTTTATTTCTTTTCAACTGATAGCTTTGAGTTTGGTTTGTTCTTGTTTTTCTAGTTTCTTGAGGTGTGATGTTAGGTTGTTAATTTGAGATCGTTCCATCTTTTTGATGTAATGCTATAAACTTTTTTCTCGGTACTGCTTTTGATATATCCTAGAAGTTTTGGTATCTTATGTCTATTTTCATTTATTTCAAAGATTTTCTTTGTTTAAATTTCTGCCTTTATTTAATTGTATACCCAAATTCATTAAGGAGCAAGTTTTTTAGTTTCCATGTGTTTGTGTAGTTTTGAGAGTTTCCCTTTGTATTGACCTCTAATTTTACTACTGTGTCGTCCAGATAGCAATAAGATATATCTATCCTAAATATATATACACTCCGTATCAGAGTACTCAGATTCATAAAGCAAATACTAGCAGGCCTAATAAAAGCGACTGATAGTGATGCAATAATGGTGGGAAACGTCAACACTTCACTGACATCACTAGAAAGATCAAGGCCATAAATCAACAAAGAATATCTTGACTTAAACTGGACAATAGACCAAACGGTCCTAAAAGACATTTACCAAACAGTCTATCCAACAAGCACAGAATATACATTCTTCTCATCTGTGCATGGAACATTCTCCAAAATTGACCATATGTTCAGTCATAAAGCAAATCACAATAAGATTAAAAAAAATAGAAATCATATCAACTATCTTCTAGGACCAGATGGTAAAATTTTATAATAAAAGCCTCACTATACCCCAATGTGTTACTGAAGATGTAGAGCAACAGAAACTATAACATGTTGCTCATGGGAGTGTGAATTGAACAGTCTTAAAAAAAAACACAGACACATGGATGTATCCTTTAAGCTTAAAAATATGACTCTCCTATGATTCAGCAATTGTTTGCCTACTTACATACTGAATAGAAATGAATATATATGCATAAGAATAACAATGACAGTTTTGTCAAAATAGCCCCAACTAGAAACAACTCAAATGTCAATCTACACTTAAAAAATGAGTAATATTATGTAGGTTCATATTTTGAAATACTACAAAGTAATAATTAAAATTGAACTACTTTTGCATAAAACCACATGATGTTGAAAGACCAAGTTCAAAATATCTCAACCTATACAAATATATTTATAAGAATTTCAATTAAAAAAACTAAGGCAAAGCAACTTTTATGGTTACAGAAGCCTGAAGAGAGATTATTCCATGGGGAGGGCAATGAGTAGGCAGGGGTAGTAAGGAATATTCTGGGATGCTGACATTGTCCTATGTCAACATATGTAAATATATTTACATTTGTTGTAATTATTTGTTTCAATATAATATATATATAATATTGAATATAATACTTATATAAACATCAATAAAATAGAAAGCTAAACAGAAATATTTTCTAAGAAACCAAAAATGTAAGAATCTGTCAGGAGCAGACCAACTAATTCCTATTGGTAATTCTTTTACTAAAAGAATAATCCCCAATGGAAGTATGTAAATGTAGAAAAAAAAAAGATTTCCCAAATTTACCATTTTTATAGAAATATAAAATAATATAAATACAAATATAATTCTAAATGAGTAATAAAACAATACTAATAGTTACTTGTTACACGTAAAATATATTTAAACTCAAGATATGTGACTATTTCAAAATTAGTGAAGATAGAAAATATACATAAAGTGTTCTAATGCATTATACAAGCAGTGGTAAAATTACTAATCTATATCAATCTTTAAGGTCAAATATACTAATATAAGTTGTTAGAATTTCCACTAAAATTGTAGTAAACAATTATGTGATTATTGAGGTTATCGAGGGCATGATGAAATAACAAAACGTATCACATATGAAACAAATAGTAAACCAATAGAGTATGTTTAAAATCAAATATATCATCAATCACATTAAATGTAAATGGAATAAATATTCCAATTCAATGCAGATTATCAAACTGGATTAAAAAGTCTAATACTTTTTTATAAGAAACAATTTCCTTTAATATAAGGATATAGAAAATACAGGTAAATCTATCACAGAGATCTTGTAATTTAACCTAAAATGGTTGGAGCCTTTTCTCAATAAGAATTAATTTCAGATTTCCGTATCGTATTAAGTCAATCTCAAAGCTAGAAGACAAAAAAAAAATTCATGTAGTGACCTCAGTGATATATCACTAAGTGCTTTCTCTGATGAATGAAGAAAATAACCAAACAATAATAGTGCCCAAGGATTAATTATAAAAAAAACTTTGATGTTATACTTTCTGAATAGCCCCTCCATGCATGCCTCCAAATGACAAAAATTGAGACATAATTGTCTCCTTAATGTCCAATTAGATTAAAACCCTTTTAGTGTTCAATCAATAGAATTCTACAGAATGGAAGAAATGAAATGAGAACAAGGTGGCTTATGGCCACAACTTTTTCTAAAATTCTGTGTATGAAAACAAAACTAATAAAATGTATAACAGATTAAAATACAGTGAGATTTTTGGAAAAGGGTATTAAAGTACTAATTTTTAATTCCAAAATGTATATTTTCTCTCATCCACCACCATCCTCCCTGCCCATTTCCAACAAAGACTTCCTGTATTTCCTCTGCAGGAAGGCAAAATAAGTCAATTTATTTCAATGTTAAGATAACATGTATCTTATTTGAAGTTTATTAGAATATATATCTTTCATTCAGCAGGAGTAAGGCAGTTTAGATACATTATAAAACATGTACAATGAAAAATAAAATTTAAAACTCATATAATCATGTATTCAAATATCAAGGGTATCGTTTATATGTTATGAATGTTAAGTGATTTCTATCAGCCTAATTTCATTATATACATAATGAGTATAACATTTCTTCCTCACATGGATATTATCAAATTAAATAGTGGAATGCATCTATGAAGGACTTAGCCCAAAATAGGTATGTTTTCAATAAGCCTTACCTCCTTTACTACTCCCTTGTATTTTCTGTCTTTACTCAAACACAGCTTTCTTTTTTATAGGTTTTTTACTTTAAAAGAAGAAACAAAAAGAATCTTTTCATTGCCTCATACAAAATGTGAATTCTTCCTTTTTTAAAATCATCTCTCCTTTTGATATAGTTTTACAGTTGCATGGGTATTTCTGACCAAATATTTTCTTTCCTGCTTCTCTCAGGACTAACCTGTGAGCCTAAAACTATACATAAATTTCTGAAAACAAGGTAATTGATGTAATTTCTTTATATTATTATTCCTTATGCCTGTACTAAACTGAGATCATTCATTAAACTTAAAAACTGAAGACATTGACATTTGACAGGATACAGCTAATTTTCAAATTCATTATTATTAAAACAAAACAGAAAGTTATAGTAGTGAAAAGAGACCATAATTGTTACTTGTTCAGGCACTTGAAAGTATCATTAAGGGAATAAAATAAACTATAATTTATGTTAGAATAAAATAGTCATGCTGAACTAAATCTACCATTTTTTATTTGTTTTTAATGAAAAATCCAAATGTTCTGGGTTGTAGCATTTTACTCATACACATATTTCTTGAGTTCAATTATCTCTTTTTTTCTCAAATTGATGACAATGAAAGACAATCTTTTCAGGGAACTAGCAAATTCCTGGAAAAGTAGGACATTGTGAACTTTCAAAGTTCTCAATTGCAAGATTAAATCAGAAAACAATAGATGACTGATGAATTGCATTTCTAAAGCTTCTTTTAAATCACTCATAATATTAAGCTATGTTGGCTTAATACTTTGGAGAGATGCTTGCCCTTTTACAAAAATCTTAAATTTTTGGAAAACCAAATTGCATTCATTCATCTACATAATCATCCCTTTAGGCCTTTAGCAATTACATTTATCTGAGGCATACATTATGCTTCTGTAATACAAATATTCTTTTTCCTGATTCAAAATCCCCCTGATTCCAAATATCAAACTTTGTTTATATGGTGGTTCAATATTTGGAGCGGGAATCTCATTATCAATCTGCTTGTCCTTCTAAGTTTCTTACTTCCTAAATAGTTAGAACTTCTGCTTTTTATTTCAGAGTAATGCAGCAATACATACTCAGGCTACTGGATACAAAGCAGCTCTTCCATTCCATGTATTACTTTTTTTTTTTTTTTTTCTATAGACAGAGTCTTGCTCTGTTGCCCAGGTTGGAGTTCAGTGGCACTATCTTGGCTCACTGCAACCTCCACCTCCCGAGTTCAAGCAATTCTCCTGCCTCAACCTCCTGAGTAGTTGGGACTACAGGCACACACCTGTAGTTTTTGTATTTTTTTTTGTATTTTAGTAGAGATGGGGTTTCACCATGTTGCTCAGGCTGGTCTTGAACTCCTGACCTCAGGCAATCTACCAGCCTCGGCATCCCAAAGTGCTAGGATTACAGGCTGTGTGACATATTTCTATGTGCTATGTATGATTCTTTTGCATTCCACTGAACATGACACATAGTAGTTTCTAGGTTTAATAACATTTAAGTGAACTAGCTCTTCAAATAGTAGAGAAGTATACATTATTATCTGCATAATAAAGTGAATGATATGATTAAAATAGTAAAATGATGCAATTTTGAAATAATCCTTCACTGGTAAAATAACATATTAGGTAAAGATATAATCTTTGACAAATATTGTGCTGAAATAATAAATATTGACATTTCCAAAACAGAAATACTAAGATCTGGGCTATGCAAATTGTGATAATTACTGATGCAGATTAGTATTTGCTTTTTTCGTTTTAATGTGAAAAGGTAGACTTTTTTTGCTAGAACAATTAAAAAGCTACCATAATAATTCTGTTTAAATAATTGAACTGCTAGTTAAAGAAAAAGATTTGTGAGTATAGAGAAAATTGAAAACTTTTGGCCAGGCGCGGTGGCTCAAGCCTGTAATCCCAGCACTTTGGGAGGCCGAGACGGGCGGATCACGAGGTCAGGAGATCGAGACCACATCCTGGCTAACCTGTGAAACCTAAGTCTCATTAAAATAAAAACCTTGAAGCCCGAGATGGTGAGCGCCTGTAGTCCAGCTACTCAGGAGGCTGAGGCGAGATAAGCGTGAACCGGAGGGGCCGGGCTTACAGTGAGCTGAGATCCGGCCACTGCCTCAGCCTGGGTGACAGAAGCGAGACTCCGTCATCAAAAACTTTTGATGGCTTAACATGGTAAAACTTGACTTGAGTTTTGTAGTAAGAACTTAAAGACACTCTTGCCTGTGGCAAAGCATAAATAATAAGCAGGACTGTTTTAAAATACATTTCTAATTTAATAGGTTTGGAAACATCTCATTAGGTTAAAAGTATGACAAATTATATACCATATAATATTACATAATATAGTATGCTGTATTATATATTACCCAACCATGAAATGATTGCTTTAATACTAGTCATACTACCAATGTAATATTATATATCATCAGCTTTTCTACAGGTTTTTTTTTTTTTTTTTTCCAAAACACATGTCATAATGAAAAATTAGCAAAATAAATAACAGGTATGATTTAAATTATTTTAAACACCTTAGCTTTGGGGGCACAGACCTAATTCCTGGGAATGCAGCAAACAAAGAAGAAAGTAGAGACATCTCTATTTCTTTTTATTCATACATTTGTTGTTCAATTTTGTTGTTCAAATTTTGCAACTAGATGCTGGAGATTCATTAGTGAATGTAGTAGACTGCATCCATAATGATGTAGAATCTAGAGGCTAGCAAACAAAACAAAGTAGTAAACAGATATTTACCAAAGTGACTAATTTGGCTTTTATTTTTAAGATTTTATGGTTACAAAGTACATTTTGAATGTTTATTTATTGTCAGTACAAAAATGTAGAAAATTTGAGAAAATTCCTTCTAGAACAAAACATGTTACTGTTTTGAAGACTGTCAACCATAAATTCTGATTCTTGTCACAGAGGTGGACTCTTACCATAAGGTGATCCAATCAGAGTTCACCATTATAAGGGCAATAATGAATAGTTTAGTAATGGGCATGGGACCTTATGATTTGTTTGTAATCTTGTATTATAAAAATCCCTGCCTTATAAATACCACTTCCCCAAAAGCAGTAGTTAGGAATTCACGTATCCAGCTTTCCTTGTGTTAAATCAAAGAAATACATTTAAAAGTTTGCCAGTCAAACACAGTATGAAACATGTCAATTAGAAATAAACACTACGAGAACTCTGTTGCCATAGAGAAGCCATATTCTAGCGGTCAGTGTAGCAAGCAGTGTGGCTTTCAATGACAGGTATGCCAGAAGTTCTGATCTCCCTGCTTTATATCAACTGCCACCTCTGGTACAGATTTATAGACATCGGTGGAAAAATGTGGCCTTGATTTGCCAGTACCTGGCCACAAGCTTCCAAGCCTGACTCAAGAGCTCTTATGGAGATTAAATGGATCTACCTTTAATATTTTATTGCCAAACAGGCCAAAGTCAATTTTTCAGTTTGCTCCTTTATGTTTTATTCATACAAGTATTTAAACGTGAGAATCTAGGGCAACAGCCATCCATGTAACTCCTCTAATGCAGAAACTGGTTTAGCTTAAGAAAACTAAGCAAATATGTGAAAGATATTAACAAAAGGAAAATCAGAGATGTGAGAACCTCTATAGAAACTAATTTTGTGTACCATTATTTTCCTTTCCTAATTTTGTTTTCTATTTTTAGATGTGAGTTGCATTCATGAATCACAGATTATAACAGAATCCCTTTATGAAAACATGTCCAAAATACATAATTTTCTATATACTTTTTGGTAGCACTAATAAGTAAGCATTTCAAATATACTTTGTTATCACAAATTCTTCAAATGGGAGCCAAATTGGCCACCGAGATTTTACCACAGGGATAACTCATATTTTGATTCACTTTATTGTGCTGCTCAGATATTAAATATCTTACCAATTGAAGGTTTCTGGCAACTTTACCCCTATGTTCAGCAAGTCTATGGGCACCAATTTTCTAACAGCATTTTTTCAACAGCGCTCACTCTGTCTCTGTGTTGCATTTTGGAAATTCTCCCTTTTTCATTATTATTATATCCGTTATGGTGATCTGTAAGCAGTGATCTTTTATGTTATTACTGTCATTATTTTGGTGATCCATGAACCCTGCTCATATGAGACAGTAAGCTTAATCTATAAATGCTGTGTGTGTTCTGACAGCTCTACTGACTTGCCATTCACTCATCTTTCTCCCAATCCTCAGGCCTTCCTAGACCCTGAAACACAATAATATTGCCACTAAACCAGTGAAAACTATACAAGTGTCTTTCAATGTTCAAGTGAAAGGAAAAATTTCACATCTCTCACTTAAAATAAATGTTAGAAATAATTATGCTTAGTGATATGGTTTGGCTGTGTCCCCACCCAAATCACACCTTGAATTGTAATAATCCCCACATGTCAAGGGTGGGGCCAGGTGGAGATAATTGAATCATGGGGACGGTTTCCCCCATACTATTCTCCTGGTAGTGAATAAGTCTCATGAGATATGATGGCTTTATAAACAGGAGCTCCTCTGCACAAGCTCTTTTGCCTGCCACCTCATTTGCCTTCTACCATGATTATGAGGCCTCCCCAGCCATGTTGAACTGCAAGTTCATTAAACCTCTTTCGTTTATAAATTACCCAGTCTTAGATATTTCTTTATTAGCATAGTGAGAACCCTGACTAATACACCTAGTGATAAAGGTATGTTGAAAGCTGCAACAGTCTGAAAGTCACATAAAGGAAAGTGTTTGAAGGAAATTAACAATGCTACCCCAGTGAACACACAAATGATAAGAAAGCAAAACAGCCTTATTGCAGATATAATGAAGTTTTAGTGGTCTGAACAGAAGATCAAACTAACCATAACATTCCCTTACACCAAAGCCTAATTCACAGCAAGGAACTAACTCTTTAGTTCTATAAAGGCTCAGAGACATGAGGAAGCTGTAGAAAAAAAAAATAGTTTGAAGCTAGCAGAGACAGATACATGATGTGTAAGGAAAGAATCCATTTCCATAACATAAGAGTACAAGGTGAATCAGCAAGTGCTGATGGAGAAGCTGCAGCAAGTTATTCAGAAGATCTAGATAAGGTGATTGAGAAAAGTGACTACACCAAAAAACTAGTTTTTAATGTGATTGAAAGAGCTTCCTATTGGAAGGTGTTATTGAGGACTTTCATAGCTAGTAAGAAAAACCAATGCCTTGCTTCAGAGCCTCAAAGGAGAGGATAACTCTCTCATTATGGGCTAATGCAGCCGATGACTTTAAGTTGAAGTTGGTGATCATTTACAATTCAGAAAATCCTAGATTCCTTATGAGTTATGCTAAATATACTTTGCCTGTGCTCCATAATGGAATAATAAAGATTGGATGACAGCACATCTGTTTGCAATATGGTTTCCTGAATATTTTAAGCCCACTGTTGAGACCTACTGCTATAAAAAGTCTTTCAAAATATTATAAACATTGACACTGCATTTAATCACCCGAGACCTCTGATGGAGATGTACAAGGATATTAGTATTGCTTTCGTGTTTACTAACACAATATTTGTTCTATAGACTGTGGATCAAAGATTAATTTCAAATTTGAGGTGTCATTAAGGATTACATTTTTCAATATTTTAGCTGCCATAAATGATTCTTGTGATAGATAGGAGCAAAGAAAATGTACAACCTCTGGGAATAATTAACTTATTGGCTAGAAGACATTAAAACATTTGTGATTCATAGGAGCAGGTAAAAAGATCAATATCAACAGAAGTTTAGAAGAAGTTGATTCCAATCCTCATGGATGACCTTGAGGGGTTCAAGACTTCAGTGGAAGGAAGAACTGCAGATGTCATGGGAATAGTATGATAATTAGAAATAGAATTGGAGTCTAAAGATATGATTGAATTGCTACAATTTTATGATAAACTTGAATAGATGTAGATGTGCTCTTTGTGGGTGAGTAAAGAAGATTGTTTCTTAAGATCAAATTTGCTTCAGGTGTGGATGCTGTAAATATTGTTGAGACAATAATAAAGGATTTAGAATATTCCATAAAATTATTTGATAAAGCAGCAACAGGTTTTGAGAGGATTGACTCCAATTTTGAAAGATGTTTTATAGTGAATAAAATCCTATCAAACAGCATCACATTCTGTAGAAATATTTTTGTAAAAGTGTCAATTGAGGTCTTAAATTTTATTGTAGGTTCATTTTAAAAATTCCCATAGCCACCCAACCTTCAGCAACCACCACCTTAATGAGTTAGCAACCCTCAATTAGAGCCTCCCCCAGCAAAAAGATTACAAGTCTCCAAAGACTCAGAGGTTTGTTAACATTTTTTCGAAATAAAGTATTTTTAAATTAAGGTATGTACTCTTTCTTAGACATAAAGCAATTGCATACTTAACTGACTACAATGTAGTAAAAACAACTTTTATGTGCATGAAATGGGAACCTAAAAATTGTGTGACTCATTTTATTGTTATATTCATTTTATTATGGTGGTCTGGAACTAAACATGCAGTATCTCTGAGGTATACTTGTATTTCAAACATCCTTAAGTAATTCTATCCCTGCAGAAGGCAGAATTATGCATTAAGAAAACTATAAAAAACTCACTAAGTGGTGGAAAGATTTAACAGACTGACTAAAGACTGATGAACTCCCCATCATCAACGTTCCTCAAGTGTCACCTGGATGATCACTTGGTAGGAGGAAGTGGGGGGCGCTGTGGGTAAAAGGCAGTTATCAGTTGGTGAGGCCCAGATCCTTTTAATCTTAGACTGGCAAAATTTAACTACCTCATGGAGACATGAAAGCTCCCTGAAAAAAGGCACATTAATTTACAAATGTTACTGCTCTGGTGATGCACAATTCTAGGCAAAGAATTGGTGGCACAATGCTCTTACAGACTTCATGCGGATTCCAAGATGTATATATTTATTTTATCAATAGCTATTACCCAGATATAAATGGTAACACCTAGGCAATTACAGAGCCTGAAATGTCAACTTCATCTTTTGCCTTCTGAATCTAGACCTTTTACTACAAAAAAAAAAAAAAAAAAAAAAAAAAAAAAATCGAAAAAAAAAAATAAATTTTTTAACTTTAAAAAAAAAACTTTTAAAAAAAAAAAAAAAAAAAAAAAAAAAAAAAAAAAAAATCGGAAACATAAATGAGTACCCTAAATATGCAAAGTATTAGGCTTAATATGATCCTTTCCAAATCTGTTGAAATTACAAAATGACAGTAAAATCTTTTGAAGACATATTTTCAGTAGATTATGGGTAGTTTTATTTCTTAAATAAAATGAGTGTTAAAGATGTGAACACTCATGTATGTAAAGAAGTAAAGAAGAAAGTGTTAAAGAGGAATTTATTAATACCATGGTATTTTATTTCTACATTTTCATGTTAGCAAATAATTCAAAATAGCATGAAAATGAAAATAATTAATAAAAATGTTAATCATATTTTTACGTAACCTTAATATAGTACCATTTATGTTCAGTTTGAAAATGAATAAAAAGGTAAAAGAGTTATTTTATCAAGAATACATATTTTTGAAAATTTCATTTAAAAATGTCCAATACTGGAATTAAAATACATATAAATACAGGTAATTTTGAGAGCAGGGATTAGCTTATAGGGATAGAGATTTCAATTTTTGGTAAAGACCGAACAATAAAATCTTAGGGATGAATGCAAAGATAGTTTAAAGAGTACAGAATTAATAATACAGAAAGGAGCCTAAATTTGGCCAAATAGAAAAACAAGACAGAAACTGACACTGTAAAGTGAAAAAAAGAAATGTCGAAAATCAGAAAAGCCACCAAGAAAGTAATAATAAATTTTTAAAGAACAGAGAACAGAGCCACTCAGTTATCAACTGTTTATGTTGCTAGAAAAAAGGTATCAACAAGAATGAATAAAATACCTCTTTTTATTTTTATAGGTATGTACCTATATTTTTAATACCCTATTTTCAGAACAGTATTTTCAATACCTCTAATATAATTTGTTAAATATAAGTTAATAAAGCACATTCACTTATTCAGAGTATACATCAATTTCATTATAAAGCAATTGCTATGCAACTTCTTATAGAAATAAGTTTCTCCCCACATTCAGAACTCCAAAACATTGACTTATTGAATTTTGAATATGTCTCTACTCATGGCATTTAAGAAGAGACAAAATTTAATTGACTTCTATGCCACTTATTTGCATTGTACTTACCGGCAGGATTAGAAATGAATATTTTGTCTACATCAGAAGAAAAACAATATCGTTATGTCTCTCCAATAGCAAATCATGCCAAAGCCAGAGCAAGTAAATAAAAATGCTGATGGTTAAAATGCCCCCTGATAGAAACAGGAAGAAAAATGTTCTTATGGGTTCAGTTCTCACATTTTCTTCCAATCTCCTTTCAGAATTCTATAAATGAATCATTGTGAGCAAAATAATTTTGTGCTCCATTTCAAACAAACTTCTTAAGCATAGAATATTCTTACATCCTGATAGACAATAGAGACTTTCAGGGTGAGAGGGAAGTGGGTGATAAATTACTTAATGTGTACAATGTACATTAGTCCAGTGATGCATACGTTAAAAGCCCTGATTTTGTCACTATGCAATATATCAATGTAGCAAAATTACCCTTGTATCTCATAAGTTCATATAAATAAAAATATTCTACAGTAAAAACAAAACATTGTTTTAAAGAAGGGAAGGGTCATTGATTTTATTTTAAACAATTCCCAAACAGGACATGGCATCTCAGACAGCGTCTTGGCCCCTAGTAATTGTGTGCAGGTTGTTCATGTGAGTGCCGGGCAGAACACAAGGTACTGAGACCCAGTGAGCACTGGGCATAGCCCTGGAGACTGGCTCAGGGCACAAGGTGCTTGTGGCACCGAGCCCTGTAGCATTCCCTGCATCCCGGAAATTAGACGACTTCACACATGCCTCCCTCTATTCCCCCACCAACTTCATTTCCAGCCTCCACTATTAAGTATGGTAGAATTTGAGTTTTCCTTCTTCTTATTTCCGTTAAGATAAAAACCAACCACAATCTCATGAGAGAAATTAACCTGCAGTGAGCAAAAGGGAAGAAAGGAAGAATGAGGAGGACTGTCTGATAATATAAACAAACAGGATGGGCTTTTACCAACACAGCCTAAAACAAACATGTGAACACTGATAGAGCTGAATAAAAGCTTATCAGTAAAAATCAGTTCATATATGCACCTTTAATCCAAGTTTCTAAGAGTAAAATGGTAATAACTCAAATGTTCATGAATTGATGAGTAGATGAAGTATGATATGTTGATTAAAAACTGAAATATTTTGCATTCTACTGTTTACAACCTTTAAAAGAGAATCATTAGCAATGAATGTAAATTATTTGAAATGTAGCAAACACTACATTTTAGAAAATCCTCCTCTACCAGCAATCTTACAAGCCATGACACTTTGACTATGATAATAGGATTGCATAGATTTCAAAAAAAAATTGAAAATAACATTTTAATATTTTTATAAGTAAGGCGTTATCATTTATCCGTAAGTGTAAGCAGTGTTTAAGATGGAGGACAAGCATATGCGGGACATTTTTATTGTCATTTATTCCGTAAAGCCAATTATAACTAATATCTTCTTACATTCACACCAGCTGCTCCATTCACCATCTCACTTATGACTCCAAACACACATACCACTTCTTTATTTTGTCTTTTTTTAACTTAATCACATTCCGGTGGAATACAGGAACAAGGCAACATAAAAACCTGTGAAGGGTTAACCTTCTATCAGTTTAAAAAGTAAATCTTGTTTCTGATATAGCCGAGTAGTTTCTACATGATTAGCAGTTCTCCAGGTAACTAAAATATTTCAATGTAAATAAAAATAAAATAAGTAGTAATAAAACACTCTATTAATCCAAATGAGTTCAAAAAGGAGGAACAAGGGAACAAAATAACAAAAAGGGATAAAGACAAAGCAATCAAATATATTAATAAATACATAAAACATTTATTGAATAAAAACTAAAATCTCTAGAAAAATCAATTAAATCTGAATAAATTTGAATCCCAATTTTTTAGAGATCTAAAATAATAATTTCTTAAAAGCTTTTTTGTTTACCTTTATTTCACCCATTGTCAGGAATTATCTTCTTTTTTTCTGCAGAAGCAAGTTCTTAATTATAATCATCCTATTTCTGCCATGATAACTTCTTTTAAGCTTTTTTGTAACCTAGGTCTGCTGGTAATAAATTTTCTCATTTTGAATATATGAGAAAAATATATTTTTCATTCGTATTTGGAATATATTTTCTCTTGGGTTAGCAGAGGTTTTTTTTTTGCTATTGTGTTGTTTTATTTTATGTATTCTAATACCCTGTCTTCCAGTACTTTTAAAGTAAGAAATTTGCTATACTTCTTATATTTATTTGTATATATAATCTGCTGTGTTTCCCATCGTTACTTCTTTTTTATTGCTTGCAATAAAGAGATTTAATTTATCTTGAATTTTTCAACATTTAGAATGCTATGTCTGCTGGTATATTTTGTTGAAAGTACTTATTCTGCTTGAGATTTTTTTATGATTTTCATTATTCTTAAAAATGGCCTTTATTCAAATATTTATTCTATTTTGTGTGTGTTTTTCTGGGATTCCAATTGTGTATATCTTAGGCCATTCAATATTGCTGCACATCTCTTGGATGCTCTATTTTCTTTCACTATTCTCATTTCTTTTTGTCTATTTGGCTAATTTTTATTGTTTTTGTTTGTTTGTTTGTTTTGATTTTTGAGACAGGGTCTCACTCTGTTGCTCAGGCAGGAGTGCAGTGGCATGATCTTGGCTCATTGCAACCCCTACCTCCTTGGTTCAAGCGATTCTCCTGCCTCAGCCTCCTGAGTAGCTGGGGTTACAGGTGCGCACCACCATGCCCAACTAATTTTTGTATTTTTAGTAGAGACGGCATTTCATCATGTTGGCCAGGCTGGTCTTGAACTCTTGACCTCAAGTGATCCACCCGCTTCGGCCTCCCAAAGTACTGGGATTACAGGCAAGAGCCACTGCACCTGGCACTTTTATTGCTTTTTAAATTAACTTTTCACTTACTCTTTTCACAACTCAGTCAAGTCTACTGATGAGCCTGTTGAAATAAATCTTTGTTTCTGTTACCAGGTTCCTTTTGCTGTTGTTTTAAGCTTAACTTTTGACACTTTTGTATAGTTCATCTTTTGAAATTCCCTACCTGTTGTTTGTTGTAAATCTTTTCCACTTGAACCTTTTATATATTAATTATAGTTATTTTAAATTCCCAGTCTGATAATTTCAATATTTGGGTAACTTTGGAGTCCGGTTCCGTTCATTGCTCTTACCATAATTCTTAACTGATTTTGACACATTTTGTATAGAACAGGAGAGACAGAAGTGAACATTATCTGGATTTTAGTGGTCACTTCTCTTTGACTACTGGGTCATTACCATGGGTGTTTGATTCAGTCTAATCCAGAGTAGAGCTGTCTTTAGATTTTCTTGTTGCAAGCTTCAGTGGAACACTGGATGTTATTCCTCTAGTGTTACCTTGGGCTTAGGATACACACTGGCTTGCCAGAGGGTCTTCATCACTGTTCTTCTTCAATTCAAGTTTTAAAACTGCACCTTAGAAAGCACCTCTCTACATACCCTTCATATCCTTGATCCTTCCTCTAATAATAGGCTGCTATTTCCAGTTCCAAGGTGTTGTCATTGTAGTTTTTGGGCTAGAAGTGTTTTCTTTTCTCTTGGTTTGCCCCCAACGCAGGCAGGCTTTGTGACCCCAAGTCTCAGGTTGTGGCCTTCTCTCACTGTTAAAAATTGTGGTTTGGGCCCAGGAAATTTTTCTACTACATTCCCAGGAGTGGAGGAACATTTTCCCCACTTTACTTGTTCCTTCCCCGATTGTAGACCTTCATTTGTGTCATCAGAATAAAAGAGTTTGCTATTCATTCCCAGTGGCTCAGGACTTTTGTTCCTGAGAGGAAAAAGGCACAGGTAGAACTATATATTTTCCATACATCTGTAGCCACTCCACTCCTCCTGGCCAAAACTTCCAATAGGGGTTTTCTCTGGTTTCCCTCCCTTCTCTCAATTTTTATCATACATAACTGGTCAGGTCCAGGGACCTTGCAGGCTGCAAGTTATTGTGAGTTCCCTTTACATCTGCAGCTTTTAAGGGTTCTGTTCAGTCTTTACAAATTTGTTAAACATTTTAATTGCATTCTTCTTACCTACTTGAAGTGAGACTTCTATTGTCTTTTACTGCCACAAACGAGCCACTGCTTATGCTCTATCCTGAATTCCCTTAGATTTCAGGCTAGTGTATTGCCTTGGAATCTTGACACCCCAATGAGTTCAAGAAAGCCTATGGCTTTATAAATTATCCAGCTTTTTCATGTTAGGACGTGAAAATGTCTCTTTGTAGCTTTCTGCTTCCTGAGGTGAAGCCAGACATCTGATTACCTAAATAATTTAACGTGCATTTTAACTTGATAATGTTTAAATGTCATCATCATTTCTACCTCCTCTCAAATATTACAAGAATCTAATTATACTGACTGATGATATTTATTTTTGTTCATGAGAAACATATTGTTAGGGTTTAAGAAATATTATTTATCTTTTTAACTTTTTTATGATTTCTGTTTTCTTTGCTCTTCTAATATTTTATTATGATGTGTTGTAGTTTTGACTGTAATGCTATATACATGTAAATCAATTACATCGCTTGAATCTTAGAATCTACACCTTTCATTCAATTACCATCCACTTAAGCCACTTGTGACTACCAGGTTGAAAAGATGATCATTGGGCTTGATGCTCAAGCCTATTTTTCTATTTTATATTTTCCTCTTCATATTTGATCTTCCATTTTTTTCAATATTTTATTTTTATATTATTACTTTCTCCTTTAGATCTTTCTTCTACAGCATTAGTTCTACATATAGTTATGTAAAATGTGCTATGTGACCTATACATTGACCTTTAATTATAATGACTATATTTTCTATAAACTTTGTTTTATTATTATTATTATTTTTTTTTTTTTTTTTTTAAATTAATTTATTATTATTATACTGTAAGTTGTAGGGTACATGTGCATAACGTGCAGGTTTGTTACATATGTATACTTGTGCCTTGTTGGTGTGCTGCACCCATCAACTCGTCATTTACATCAGGTATAACTCCCAATGCAATCCCTCCCCCCTCCCCCCTCCCCATGATAGGCCCCGGTGTGTGATGTTCCCCTTCCCGAGTCCAAGTGATCTCATTGTTCAGTTCCCACCTATGAGTGAGAACATGCGGTGTTTGGTTTTC